>NC_132901.1:3142708-3282708 GCF_030463535.1 Salminus brasiliensis
TACACACACAAACAGACACAGACACACACACAGACACACACAGACACAAACACTCACACACACACAGACAGGTAGGAGGTCTAAGTGCTGATTGGAGTTTTATGGTGTTTGTGCCAGAGCAGAGAAACAGTACAGAACACGGTCACATGAGTGGCGCACACTGAGCATGTGACTGTGTCTCTCTCTCACACACACACACACACACACACACACACACACACAAACACACACACACAGGTCTGACTGATATACCGGCCAATACTATACAATCTCTGAGGCTTCTCTTACAGAGTATAGTTTTCAGTATACTGTATCAGAGGTGGCGATTCTGGTCCTGGGGGCCGGATTCCTGGTTTTCCTGCTCAATCACACCTGATTCAACTCACCTGTAAATTGGCAGGTCTATCAACTGTGCTGGACTCCGGCCCCCGCTATAAATAAATGTGTCTGAGAGCCTTAGAGACCACAACAGTCCCCAAATCTACACATAACAGTAGTTGTACTAACCACACTACATGGACAAAAGTATTTGGACACCTGCTTCTTCATTGTTTCTGAAATCAAAGGTATTAATTTGTTGGAGTAATTGTCTCTACTGTCCAGGGAAAGTGGCTTTCTACTAGATTTTGGTGGAGCACTGCTGTGAGGATTTGATCACATCCCACCTCATCCCCAACTCCAGAGGGGAGTTCCCCATCATTCCAGAGGCAGGAAGGATCACGGTCAAACTCAATGACTGTAGAAAGTTTAGACACCGCAATGTTTCTCAAAAGTGAAGCAACCACAGGTCTAGCGCCTCTGCTGGCTGTTTGCAGGATGACGTGTAGCTCCGCCCGTCCCCATATGATTTAATGACTCGCTTATTGCTCCCACTGAAATAATGTAATTTCGCAGACAGAAGCCCAATGTGTCCATGCCGTCCGGACCTCCACATCTACAAATCTTTATGTATTCATATCCTCAGAAGTCCCTATGTTGGTTGGTGGTGGGCGGGGCATGGACAGGTCAACTGATGGAAAACAGCAAAACCACAGCCAGATTAACAACAATTTAATCATAAAGAAAATTATTTTTATAAACTCAAAATAGCTAAAATGACCATTTTCAGAGCAGTTGGGCCTTTACACACCCACACACACACCTCACCTTCAGTCTCTGTTATGAGGGGAACACGGGTATACTTTGCCCTGATTAAGTTAAAGAAAGCGAGGCTTAGCAAACCAGCTTTCTCTCTCTCTTACACACACACACACACACACACACACCTTATCTCCAACCCAGTGAACGCAAGAAGGCCTTGTCAGCAAACCATGAGGGCAGAGGCAGCACTGCTGATACAGAGTAGATGGAGCACAAGCAACACACACACACACACACACACACACACACACACACACACACACACACACACACACACACATCTTTCTGACATTTAGCTGGAAATCAGCTTGTAAAGCCATCACTAATAACAAACCATTTATCACTGCTCTCTGTTTGGCTGTTACTTTAACACACACACACACACACACACACACACACACACACACAGTGACATATCACTCCACTACTGCCTTCCCTACCTTTCCCCCTCTCTCTCTGACACACAGACACACAGAATTTCCATAGAACTGTCTGTACAATGAACAGACCCGGCTCTGTGGTAATAACAGAAGTGACAGGTGCACACACACAGACACACACACACACACACACACACACACACACACACACACACACAGGAGCCAGAAAGCAAGACCTGTAGGAAAGCAGAACAAAAGGCATGTGACTGAATCAGACATCAAACCCGTACCACTGGGTCCAGGTATCGGGCCGATCTGATCTGATCTAGAAAACGCTAGATGTCTGCCCACACAGACGAAAACGCTTGCGTGAGCATTTTAGCCCTGTAGGGGGCGACGGTACCTCATGAAGCGAGAAATCAAAACACTGGGAAGAAGAAGAAGAAGAGAAAAGTGATCAAGCGGGAACATGATCTGACCTCGATCGGACCCGGCCATCAAGCCTGCTCAGCAAGTACTGCCTAGACCCTCTCCCTGTGTTCGCGGTCTTGCTTCCGCCCCAGACAGCTCTGACCAATCAGCAGAGAGATCGTTCAGATCAGAGCGAAGCAACTATAGGTGAGAAACGCCCTTAAAAAAGCTCCCGTACAGAGACTAGGAGAACCTGTTGGACAGACGAGCATCTCTGCATGCTCCAGGATGGTTAATACTGGTTAATACCATCCCCACTGTGAAACATGGTGGTGGCAGCATCATGCTATCTATGGGTTTGCTTCTAAGCAGCAGGGACAGGGAAACAAATAGCAAATAAAGAACCCCCCCCACCACCACCACCACCACCACACACCACACCTCAGACTGGGCTGACAGTTCCCCTCTCAATAGGACAACGACCCGAAAAGCACACCCAAAGCAACGCCTCATCCATCATCTGGGGAGAGGCATCAAATTGACACACTTCAGACACTCATCACCCGATCTGACGGAGCCCAAGAGAATCGGCCGTCAGGAGCGGGAGCAGCTCCACAAATCCAGATGTGCAAAGACCAGCAGCATTAGATATTTACGGGCTGGAATGGCAATTATACACTACATGGACAAAAGTATCGGGACACCTGCTTCTTCATTGCTTCTTCTAAAATCAAGGATACCATCCTGCTCCTCCGTCCAGGCAAGAAGGAAGGCTTCCGACTAGATTTTGCTGGAGCACTGCTGCGTGGATTTGATTGCATCCATCCATCCATCCATCATTCGAGAGAACACAGTTCCCCCACAGCTCGGTGCTGGGGGGCTTTACACTGGGAGTCCTATTCTATTGGCAGTAATCTGCGCGTGTGTGTGTGAGAGAGAGAGAGAGAGAGCGCGCATACGCACGTGCACATCTGTGTCAGCAGCAACGGAGCTGAATAATGCATTCGTTAGAAGGGGTGTCCACAAGTATGTGGACACACGTCGTACCTGATGTAGCTACCCAACACGCCCTTCCCCGCAGCAGCGCAGCAGCGCAGCCCCGCAGGGAGGCAGCAGGAGCTCGCGCTGCGTTAACCCTTACAAGCAAGGCACGAGCAAGGCTTCAACCGCGGGAAACGACGGTAACGGCAGCAGGACAATGCCCTGTAACAGGGCCAAATACAGGCTAACAGGGTCAGGCCTGAGGCTCTGAGGTGAGGCTGAGGAGACTGGGAGGCTGACAGGTGACAGGTTCATGGGGAAATGTGTGGGAAAGTCCAAAATATGACCTGAGATCCTGAATAAACTCCTGTAACACAACCCAGCGTGCCTCACAAAGCCCCCAACCCCTCTGAAGGGGGGTTTATTGCTCTGGGGACGGGACCTGGGATCATTCCTGAGGTGTTAGAAATCATAACACACACACACACACACACACACACACACTAGCCAACCTGGCTAACGAACCAACCAGGGCAGGCAGCTAGCGCTAGCATGCAGCTACGGCCAGCCTGACACTGAACTTCACCGCCTGCACAACTTCCCCAAAAATGAAGGAGCCTTTTTAAAGTGGACCTACTTACGGCTTGTTTTTCGGTCCGGACATCTCTCCTCAGCAGGTTCTGAAACCGCGCTTTCATCGCCTCAGCCATTCACTTTACAACTGTTGGAGAAGTCCGCCTTTCCAGCGGCACTCAGCGAGTCCTCCTCTCCCTCCTGATGGACGGCGCGACTCGACTCCGCTCGACTCCGCTCGACTCCGCTCACGGCGCGACTCGACTCACTGATCCGATTCCCTCGACCTCCCTCCCTCCCTCCCTTCCTTCCCGCTTAAGCCAGCGCTCGCGCTTGCGACTCGCTTGCGGATGAATCGCTCGAACGGAACAGGAGCACCCCTCCCTCCTTTCTGACCACACATGGACGACGCTGGAATTGCCCCTCAACAGCGCAAATACACACATATTCATATACATTTCTTTACGTTTTCGCTCAAGTAAGTCAGTAGAATATTGAGTGTAGTTTATCTAAACAGTTCAGAAAAGTACAGGAAACTTTGTTTGGGCTTCTTTTTGTTTGCGAATCGAGTCGTTGGAAAAGAGTCGTTGAAATTGATTCGAATCCTCGCCGCTGCTTCTATACGGCAGTGAGTAAAGCCCCCTTCGCCCCCCTTCCTCCCCTTCCTCATTTCTGACCACATAGGGGGTCCATGGGGGTGGAAAAATGTGCTCTGCAGTGTAATAATCCTTTGTTTGGCTAGAAACAGTATTTGAAACAGTGCTAGAAACGATTCGGAAAAGCTTGGGGCAATATTTTATATATAAAAAAAGTAAAGTTGAAATAAAAAAAATTTAAAAAATCATAAATATTATATTAAGTTACTATATATATATATATATATATATATATATATATATATATATATATATATATATTCTCACTGTCTTACCTAGTTCGCTGTATAATAGGCTACAAAGCCATGTATAATGGTATCACTTTGCCATAAACACAAATATATATGACCGGAGCATGTAGGGATCATATGGTAGCAATAAAAGGGAAAGTTCACTGACTTTTCAAAATTTCAGCATAATTAAACGATCACGTTGTGAACAAAGTCCTCCTAAGCATTTTGATGTGAGATGTGCCGTTCTTGAGAAATTTACAGACTAAGAATTGTTCACAGTAGCAGTGAATGGAACCAGATGGCTTTTAAGGAATTTAACGAGTTGACAGCCTCGAAAAGCTGGGAGTCACAGAAGAATATTACGCACAACAGTTCGAAATAATTATCTGATGCCTGGGACTTTGTTTTACCATAGTTTTCTGATAAGGTTTTAGCATATATATATATATATATATATATATATATATATATATATATATATTATATTTATTTAAAATCCATTCGTAGTGGAGGGACACATGCAGGGCGTAGTACAGCAAAATAGTCCCCGAAGAAAAAACGTGCTGTCTTCAGATATCACTTTCATTTTAAAACAAGAATATACAGAAAACAGTTCTAACACTGATTGGTAAAGCAATCTGGGTAGGCTTCTCCAGTTTCTGGTGAGGGCTGTTCGGCAAAGCTTGCAGAGCAACCCCACCTAGTGGCTGGAAAGTGCATCACCACATTCTCCTATGATCAGGGCCGCAGATGAGCTGGAAGTGTTGTGTTAGAACAGGAAAACCACAAAAAATGTGCAGGGTATAGGACTGAGAAGTAGAACCATGGGTGACCTTGTTCCTACATTCACAACGGAAGGACGATTACAGCTCATACAGCTCAGGCTGAGACTCGTCACAAAGCAACTGCTGTTAATAATAATCATTTGCTTGTGATGTTGAAAGTCAGCCAAGAACGAGCCGGGAATGACCAAATTCACGTAATCACATCTGATGGCCCTCACACGGGCATACAGATAGAGGTTGAATCTTGATGTGATGGTGTAAAGTGGCTTTAAGGACCCGTCAAAGCATCTGCCCATTGGCTTCCATTATAAGTGTGCTCCAATTGAATGGGTTTTCTGTTCTTTTTCATGTACAGGGTAGTGGTCAGTCTGGAGCTCCTACTCTGGTTCAGTTGGAAAGGCCGGCCTTTGGGTCAGCAGACAGAGAGGTTAGTCGCAGTGCAAAACGCAGCGAGTTCAGTCCACACCCACTGTGTTGTGACTGTGGTTTGAGCAGCTATGGTTGTGGTGGAAGGTGCAGGCAGCGCTGTACCATGTTTTGCTGTTGCCTGACGCTCTGCTCTGCTACGTTCTGCTCTGTTCGCCAAACGTGGATTTCTTCTTCCTCTGATACAAACATAAACATGGCTTTTTTACACAGTTCTCCCTCACTTACATCCATAGCACTATAGCAACACAGCTAATGTAGCTAACATAGCTGAACAAGCCACCAAAACTAACTGCTGCTGTCGTGGCCTGTGGTGAACTCCAAATAATGCTCCAGGCCCAAAACTGCGTTGGCTATTCTTCGCTAGCGGAAGCCTTTCGTGGGTCATTTATAGCTGCGGTGTGATAAAATGCAACAGATGCTTCATGAAAACATGGAAGCAAGAAATCCATGCTATGCTAAATGCTAACCAAAAGGGTCAGTAGCTGACTAGGGGAAGCAGCGCTCTGAAAAAAGGGCCTTGGCAAGCTTCAATGCTAGGCTAAAAGTTTACCCTAGCAGACCAGGAGAAGCAACGCTCAAAGAAGGGCTGCCATGGGTACCCATGCTTAGCTAAAAGCTAGCCCTAGCCAACCATGTAAAGGTGCCGCTCAGAAAAAAGCCCACAGGGGGTATCTGTGCTAGGCTAAAAGTTAACCCAAGCCAAAAGTGGGACGCACTGTTCATAAAAGGCCCGTCAAGGGTATCCGTGCTAGGCTCAAAGCTAAGGCCTTAACCAAACGTTAGCTACAGTACAAAACTAATGAAGCGAACATCAGACAGCAAACGTGACTCGGATAATCGACTATATTTGGTCTGAGGGTGAAGCTTCATGTGAAGCCATGGCACAGCTGTGAAGGGATCCATGCTGGCTCACATGAAGAATACCGAGCTAAACTGACAGAAGCAGCCAGCGGCTCTGATTGGAGTTGAAGCAAGATTGGATTAACCATGAGATCATGAGGGGGAAGTGCAGGGGGGGAGTTCCTAATAAAGTGGCCAGTGAGTGGATGTACAAGGCAGGTGTTCCCAATAAAGTGGCCAGTGAATGAAGGTACAGGGTAGGTGTTCCTAATAAAGTGACCACTGGATGGAAGTACAAGGTAGGTGTTCCTAATAAAGTGACCACTGGATGGAAGTACAAGGTAGGTGTTCCTAATAAAGTGACCACTGGATGGAAGTACAAGGTAGGTGTTCCTAATAAAGTGACCACTGGATGGAAGTACAAGGTAGGTGTTCCTAATAAAGTGACCAGTGAATGGAAGTACAGGGTATGTGTTCCCAATAAAGTGGCCAGTGAGTGGAAGTACAGGGTGGGTGTTTCTAATAAAGTGGCCAGTGAGTGGAAGTACAAGGTGGGTGTTTCTAATAAAGTGGCCAGTGAGTGGAAGTACAAGGTGGGTGTTTCTAATAAAGTGGCCAGTGAGTGGAAGTACAAGGTGGGTGTTTCTAATAAAGTGGCCAGTGAGTGGAAGTACAGGGTGGGTGTTTCTAATAAAGTGACCAGTGAGTGGAAGTACAGGGTGGGTGTTTCTAATAAAGTGGCCAGTGAGTGGAAGTACAGGGTGGGTGTTTCTAATAAAGTGGCCAGTGAATGAAGGTACAGGGTAGGTGTTCCTAATAAAGTGGCCAGTGAGTGAAGGTACAAGGTAGGTGTTTCTAATAAAGTGGCCAGTAAGTGGAAGTACAGGGTAAGGTGTTTCCAGTAAAGTGGCCAGTGCTTGGCAGTATACAGTAGGTGTCAAGCCGCTCTCAGCGCTACAGGAAGCGGTTGCTATGGCAGTTCAGATCGACATCCTGTTTGAGTAGCGGATTGAAGAAAAACTCCCTGAAGGCTCTGATGAGTAACGCTCACCCCACCAACCTCACACTTTCTCTGATAGCCACTCACGTGGTCAGTTCTCCTGCGTTTAGCAAGTCGCTGCTGCTCAATCCTAACCAATAAAAATGACCTTCGCTTCACTTCTGCTTCTTTATGCACAGATTCGAATCTGACCAATCAGGCTGATCTTGGCAAGACCTCTGAAGGTGTCCTGTGGTTCCTGGATCCAAGACGCTAGCAGCAGATTCGTTAGCAGACGTCCTGTAAGATGTGAGGTTGGTGGGGCATCCGTGAGCATCAGTGAGCCTTGGGCACCCATGACCCCGTCTCCAGTTGACCAACTGTCCCCCTATGGAGCACTTTCAGAAGGTACTGACCGCTGCATACCCTGCCTGATGTTCTGGAGATGGAGATCAATTGATGATTGATCAGAGAGGCGGCCTTCCAACTGTTAAAGCGGTGATTGGCGTCATTCCCCTAAGCCCCGCCTCCACAAAAGTGTGTGCACCTGATACAAATACAGTAGTATTATCCAACCAACCACATCCAGACACCTATCACCCACTTGGCAACACCATAGCAACCACCTGGGATACCATATCAACCACCCTGCAACACTGTAGCACCCATCTCACAGCCACCTGAGATACCATAGCAACCACATAGGATACCACTAAAAACCGCCTGAGATTCCAGAGCAACATGGAGTGACTTCACAGCAACCTCCTGGGATACCATACCAACACTGAGCAACCACCTAGGAAACAATAGTAATGAAATACCATAGCAACCATCTTGCAACTTAATTGCACCCATCTAGCACCCATCTATGAAGTAGTTACCATGTAACAACATCATAGCAACCATCTAACAAAGAAACCTAATAAACATCCAGGGATACCATAGCAACAATGTAGAAAACATCATGGCAACCACCTAGAATACCATAGCAATCACCTGGAACATAATAGCAACCACCTAGCAACAATAAAGCAGCCACCTAAGAAACCTCCTGATATACCATAATGATTATGTAGCAAACATCACGGCAACCATGTAGTAAACATTATAGCAACCTAGAATACTAAAGCAACCACCTGGAACACCAGAGCAACCACCTAGCAACTCCTAAGAAACATCCTGGGATACCATAGCGACAATGTAGCAAACATCACAGCAACCACCTAGAATGCCATAGCAACCACCTGGAATACCACAGCAACAACATTATAGCTACCACCTAAGAAACAGCCTGGGATATCATAGCAAACACGTAGCAAACATCATAGCAACCACCTAGAATGCCATAGCAACCTGCTGTGAGAACTGAAGATATGAACATCGGCCAACAGAGACGGTCAACTGAATCAGGGTGAGAGAAGGGTCAGGGTGTGTGTGTGTGTGTGTGTGTGTGTGTAATGTATGTCACACACATCTCTGGTTACAAGCTAAGATGATACAGTCCAAGAGGCTGTATCTGATACTGTTCAAAACAAATGCTAGTGAGGTCACATACGCACACACACACACACACACACACACACACGCACTCCCTCCTTTTTATAGCTGGGCTGGCAGGCGCCCTTTCCCGGGGGCAGGGGGGCTCTTTTTCGTGGCTTTCTCTCCTCTATCGCGTCTTTTTCTCTTTTCTCATCTTTCTCTCTGTCCTCAACTGACCTCTAGCCTCTGCCTCAGCACACACACACTCACACACTCACACACACACACACTGAGCTGACATTCAGAGATCTGAGCTCCTACTCGAGTCTCGACATCAAAGCTCATTCTCTTCAAAGCAGCGCTGAAGGCCACTGATCCACTCCTCAAATATTTATCAGCAGATCTGTTAGACCCTCCCTCATTTATTCATTACACTCCTGCGGGACGCGACCCTTAATCGTGTCCTAATTAGAAGAGGCCCTCGTGTCCCTTAAACGCACTCTCTCATGACTCCCTCATGACTTTATAAGGACCTGCTCATCTCTAACAGACACTTGAGAGAGCTGAGAGCACAAAATAAAGGTGCTACAAGGGGCGATACCATAGCGATACCGTAGACGAACCACTTTTGATTGGATGAAGAACCGATTTTTGGAAGAAAGATGCACGTGTGAAGAGCCTAATGAACAGCCACTGTGCTTTCCAAAGCTTAACAATATTCAAAAACATCAAAATCATCAAGTTTGGGCACAGTAAGCATGGCAAAACCCAGCTTAGAAAGCTAGAAAGTTAGCCTGGAAGAGACGTTTTCTGGTGCTGACGGTCTGAGGACCACATTTAGCCACAAAGCTAAAAGCTAACAAGTATCTGAGCTGCATCAGCCTCGCCCAGCATCCCTGCCAAGGTATTAGCATCGCTACTGCGGTGTTACAAGCGCTATCATGGCGACCGCCAGCAAAGCCCAGCATTGCTACTGTGCCCTTAGTCACAAGCCGTGTTGATGAAGTCCTGGGCTCTTCACCTCACTCATACGCTGGTAAGACAGGCAAACCCAAACCCCCATGAGACTGCCAAGGACCTAGAGGAAGGTTTATGAGCCTTTCCTGGATAGTAGAGCCAGTTACTCCAACAAAAGCAGGATAACCTCTTTTAAACAGTGAGTGAACAGGTGTCCCAATACTTTTGTCCAAATGTTGTATGCACGTATTCTGTGTACCTTGTGTTGGTCGTGGCAGCGGAACAGGTAGCACGCGGCCCTCCTGTCGTCCCTCAGCAGGCAGCCGAAGTAGCTCGGGTCCTGACTGTTGTGGATCAGTTTGGTGACCCGGTGAGGCCGGTGCTCAAACAGGACTGGGTACTGCAGGGGGTCCCATTGCCTCCCTGGACCCGCCATGTCCAGAACGCAGCGCACGGAGGAAGCCGAAATCTGCAGAATCACCGGATGGTCCCGTATCTACGACCCATAACAGTACACCGATTAGCACTGTGCTACCTGTATGCTAAAATCATCACATGGTTCCTAGGGAATTCAGATTCCTAACATGGGAGGGGTGATGAGCCTGACTGACCTCCAGAGTTCGGGCTCCAGAGATGCTGGTGCTGAAGCTCCTCTGCTTCAGACGGGGCCTCCGGATCTCGGCCAACACCCACGGCAGCATGGCCATGGTGGTCTGCGGATGGACCGCTAGCGAGCCCACTAGCGTTAACCTGTACTGGATCTCCTGCTCATCCTGCTCTTCGTCTGTCCCTTTATCGCCTCCCGACGACTCAGAGGGGGGCTTGAAGGGAGGGGTGGGGACAAGATGGGAGTGGGTGGGGTCAGGCCTGGGTTTGACCTGAAAGCAGATGCCCTCCATGACCCCTGTCTATCGGAGACAGAGAGAGAATAGAAACGGTCAGAATTCACAGCACTTTTAATGCCATAGCAACTGCTTAGCAACAGCATAGCAACCACTTGAAACAGCATAGCAACTGCCTGAGCCTGTGTTAGTAGTGTGTGTTGTGCTGGTGGTGCTGGAGTGGCTCAGACACAGCGGTGCTGCTGGAGTGTTTGAACACTGGGTCCACTGTCTCGCTGTCCGCTCTATTAGACCTTCATCAGTGGTCACAGGACGCTGCTGCCCGCAGCGGTTGGTGGACTGTTCTCGGCCCAGCAGTGACGTAGAGGTGTCTCTGCAGTGCTGAGAATGACCCACCACCCAAATACTACCTACCTGCTCTGTGGTGGTCAGTCCAGTGGGGTCCTGAGCTTTGAAGAACAGGGTGAAAGAAGGCTATCTTGGTGGTCAGTCTAGTCTCCAGAGGTTAACATTAGGTCTGTTGGTCTGACCTGTGCTTGTCCTTGTCGCTCTGGACAGCACTTCACTACTGCTAGTGTTTCAGTCAACACACACATAAATTATGTCATCACACACATGCTGGGGCGTGTAGTGGGGCTACGAGAGAGTGCACACGCGAGAGAGAGAGAGCGAGCGAGAGAGGTAAGGCTTTAATTTATGGTCATTTCAAACGTGAACAGATTTAAATACCTATCAAAGGCCCATTTGCCCTAGTTGGCGAACCCCCTCTCCGTCTCTCTCTCTCGCGTGCTCTCGCTCCTGCTCTCGCTCTCTCAAGTATGTACTCTGAAGTCAGAGGCAGGTATAAATAGTAAGGCATGCAGACTCTTATTTTGGCTTGGGCCGAGCGGTCACACAGCAGAGGGAGGACAATGCTAAAAAGAAAACAGTAGTGTTGGTGACAAAAGTATTGGGACACCTGCTCGTTCATCATCGTTTCTTCTATAATCAAAGCTTTTTTTATATATATATATTTTTTTTGTTGTTGTTGTTGTTGGAGTAACTTGTCTCGACTGTCTAGGAAAGAAAAAAGGCTTTGTGCTAGATTTCGGTTTTGAGCATTGCTGTGAGGATTTGATTGCATTCAGCGACAAGAGCGTTACTGAGGTCAGGATGTTGGATGATCACCACCCCACCACCCACCTCAGCATCCCTAATTCATACCAAAAGTATTGTATGGAGCACCGTCCACTATATATATTATATATATATATATATATATATACACATACCCCTCGAGCCCATGCCTGGCATTAGGCATGGTGCCAATAAGTGCAGAGACTAGACAAGCTTTGGGTGAGTGCATTCAGACGAAGGGGTGTCCACAAACATTTGGACATCTAAGCCAGTTCAGTCCCTAGAGATGCCACAGCCGTCCGTCCCGCTGAGCGCACCTGGCCTTGCCCTCTGTGAGCGGGTAGGCTGACCCTTGCTCTGCTCACCGTATGAAGTGGCGGGTTAGTGCAGTCCTTCAGGCCGCTGCTGGCATCATGTGATCAGCGGGGGTCCGAAATAGAGGGTGGGATTTTTTTTTTTTTTTTAAACTAATTTACCTTCAACAACGTTACCCAGGAACCTCTGTGTGGTGGACCCTCCAGGCCATGCTTCCCATCACCACCAGGGAGCCTAAGCCTAAGTGTGCCACTGACACTCCTCCTCTGACCTTTGCCTTTAATGCATGTGCAGTCCAGCAGTCCAGCAGTCCAGCAGTCCAGCGGCTACTGAGTGCTCAGGGCTCTACAGCCACATCCCTGCACCCCCACGCCCTCACTGCAGGCAGTCAGACCACGGACTACAGGTCAGTATGAAGGGCATGCAGAAGAGGGACTGCGCTGGACTGTATAACTGTCCTACCTGCAGAGGAAGTCCCTCAAGAACGGTCTCGAGACGCTGTAGAAACTTGTGTATGAAGTCCCATGAGAGTCCTCAGCCCCAAAACCCCCTCAGAGCTCAGATTAACGCTGAAACAGTGGTGAAACGGGGTCTTACTGATGCGGTTTCAGCCCCTCGCGCTGCCTCCCTTCGAGGAAGTGTCCCTCTTCTCCCCCGTGACGTTTCCACGAGCGCTCTGAGGAGCGGAGGCGACAACCCGCGCGTGCGCTTCTTTCCGCACCCGAGTCGCGGCGAGCCCCGCCCACCTGCGCTGGGATTGGCTCGAAGTTCGCACGCTGGAGCGCTTCTAACCAATCCCGGCGCAGCAGAGAGCCGCGCGCTCGCCGGAATACAGGCGGGGAGACGCGAGCACGACAACGGCAACTGATTTGCGCAGCGTTTAGACGAAATCCGTCGATCTACAAATCATACGCGAGCACGCTCACGCTCGCGGAATGACTTAACGATCTGATAATCGCTCCCGTCTCAATAGAAACGCCGTTTTTTTTTGTTCGTATTTTTAGCAAATAAAACGTATAATTGAATATATATATATTATATGTATATAATATTAGTTTATGCATAAATTATTAAATTAACTGACACTTTTTAAAACTATCAACTAATTGACTAATGAAATACTTCCACTTTTAAAACCAGGCACATTTAGGGTCATGTCGAGTGTGTGTGTGTGTGTGTGTGTGTGTGCTGTTAGCGGTGCAGTGCTATAAATAGCCCCTGTGAGACAGCAGTGACCGAGGCAGAGCCTCTCTGGAGGAAAGCAGCTTCCTGACCAAAGAGTCATGATTTAATTTAGAGTTAAATCCGTTTAATTGAGTTTATAATCCATCAGAAATGAAGGGAGCTCATTTTGGCAGGGAGAACTGGATCACGACGACATTCTACACAATTAAATTACATTAAAATAAATAAATTATGGTCACAAATTGGACTAATATAGTTGATCTTCACTGCGCAGAAATATAGTCTGTAAAGTAAACGAAGGCCGTTTCTGATTATATGGGTTTTATTGAGTTTCCAACCGCCAGCCTATAAAAAGCGCTTGGCGTGAAATGGTGAAATGTCTCCGCCCAGCGGCGAGAAGCGGACACTGCACTGTAATTCCGCCAGTCGGCCGCTAGGGGGCAGCAGAGCAGCACATAAATACAGAGGAGCGTCAACAGTGCACAAAACTCCCCCCTCGCCCCCCTCCTCCTCCTCCTCACTGGGAGAGAGACACAAATGAATAAATTCAGCCAGCACTGAGGGGAGGGTCCGGGAGGATGTGGAGAAGTGGATTAAGACCCTTTAAAACTGAAACTCACCCCCGACTTCAGAGTCC
The DNA here is from genome assembly GCF_030463535.1 of Salminus brasiliensis. NCBI lineage: Eukaryota > Metazoa > Chordata > Actinopteri > Characiformes > Bryconidae > Salminus > Salminus brasiliensis. The sequence goes on from NC_132901.1 coordinate 3,156,647, forward strand.
AGACCTCCGCATCAGTCAACGTGTTTGGATTGTTTCGGACTAACAGTGCACATGAGGGAGTACCCACCCTGCACCCCCACAGGACACCCCTGTCTGGTGAAGACGCTTCTCAGGGCCTGCGACTGGCTGTGTGTAATAGTGGGTGAGTGTGCTGTGTGTGTTAGCATTAGCGTTAGCCTCCACTCGGTTCTGAACCGGTTCTTCAGTGCTGGTTTATAAACAGAGAAAGGCGAGCGAGCGGTTCTCCGGTTCTCCCGCTGGTAAACCAGAGCATTTCAGTGATTGTTTTATAAAGGGTCAGATATTATGGTCTGTTTTCTCAACTCCTTTATTTACCTTCTGAGAACGTCCGCACTGCTGCTGGCTGGACGGCTGGGAATAATGTCCGATAACGACGCCTGGAGGACAGCAGATGGCGCTCTGAACACTTCTGAACCGGATGTGGGATTGAATCCCACTCCACCAGTCTTTAGTTGACCCACCCTATCATCACAGGGACCCCAGTTAAAACTGGAGGCCGGCGACATGCACCCATAAAGAAGCCACGGCGCTCAGGTTACTGCATCTGGCTGTTTATTAAGGCAGCAGTAGGCCTGACACTGACCTGACCTGCAGGAGACCCTCGGCCGCTGTTCTGGAGGCCAGTGCGCTCAAACGATACGTTCAACAAAGAAGAAGAACGGCCATGAAACCACCAAGAGTCCATGGCGTACATACAGTTACAGCACAGTGGTGAAGCAGTCCGCTTTGGTTCTGAGGCAAGTTATCAGATACTGTCAGACGCAGAGAGATCTGAATTATTATAAAAAACAAAAACAGAAAAACACTACAGAGGAAACAACAAATTAACAGCTGTTATTATTTTAACAAGGGAAAAAAAAAAGCCCAACAAAAAACACCTCATACATCCACGTCCAATCACCAAACAGTTAGCAGGTATGGAAAAACAAATGGAAAGAAAAGTACAGCCAAGAGCTCTACAAACATTATGTTAGGTGTAAAGTCATATTTTACAAGTTAGGTGATATTATTATTATTATATATATATATATTTTAAGATAAATGACAGTATGGCTCACAGTGAGAAGCTTCTAACTCTTCTAGATGTAATTATCACTGTTAAAAAAAAAAAAAAAAAAGAAATAAAACATTGGTCTGATTTAAAATGCTGGTCCATTATTATTTCCACTAATACAAATTTTTATACAATACTTTCAGCTGTTACAGGAAGATCTTAGGAATGCTTAGGAAAGCCTTACTCAGGTTAATATAATAATTGCTGTCGATTAGCACAGGTAGAGACGTCCCGATTCAAGTGTCTGAGACCCCCAATCCGATCCGATGATTAATCCGTTCAATAACAGTTTCTATAATCAGACATTCTGGACCGATCTGCTAAACATGGCGGTGGTTAAAGCAAAGAACTGGACCTGGAGCGGGACTGCGATCCTACGCCTGATCCGTTACAACGTACTTAGATCGGATCGAGACGTCTCAAACTGCCAGAGCAGAAAACTGCAGACGGAGAGGATAACTTCAATTAGCAAATTAGCTTCGCTTGAATGCGGGAAACACCTCTGATCTACTGTATTGGCAAGTTTTCGGCATGTTGGTGCCGAGCGAAGCTGAACGAGATGACCCCGGATTAAACTCGGACTTTATTTTGACCCTTAGAAGCTGGACGGATCGCTCTGCATGAAGCTCAGTCAAGCAAACGAGCAGCTTCTACACTTCCTGACCCCGCCCACCTTACAGCTTGGACGTAGAAGGATGTAAGTGTACTGCACTTCCAGCACTTCCCGCCGCCAGAGGGCGCCACTTGCTTCAGGCCAGAGAAAGCAGTGCAGTAGTGGGGAGCCGTAAAAAAAAGGGGCGTAGCAGAGGAACGCACTGTTTAGAAGCAGGGTAGGTCTGAAAGGTGGGATGATGGGTGGGATTCAGCAGTCGGAGTCAGGGTGAGCACAACTGGCCTCGCTCTCTCAGGGGTGGGGTGATGGCACCTCCTCCCCACATCACTCCTAGTGTGATGTTGGTCATGTGCTAGTCTTCACCCTCCTAGTGTTGGGGGCTTTGCTTGTGATTGGGGGTGGGGGGGGCTCATACTAGAAACAGCTAATCTCAGTGCAAGTAGTGCTGATCCAAGGTCAACTTCCAGGGTCCATGCAAGGGGGCGGGGGGGTTCATTACATCAGTGGTTTCTAATTCTACATTTGCTTTTTCAGAAACCAGCAAACCAGATTCAGCTCATCAGCAGGTCCGCTAGGTCTTTCCCCGAGTCCATTAGCGCAGGAAATTATTAATAATAATAATAATAATAATAATAATGAACATCAGAGATAGAAGCATTCTTGCTCAGCGCAGTACTTGCTAAATAAGAGCCTTGTTCCTGTATCTGTTTAAGAATCCGGCTTCGGCGTCAGGTTGTTCTTCTCGGGCTGGAAGAAATTCTCCACGATGGCATCCACCAAGTTATCCAGCTCAGCATTCAACTGAGTCAAATCACTGAGAGAGACACAGAGAGAAGATTCGCACATGATAAACAGTCCCTGGCTGCTCTGAAGAGGAAAGGCTTGCAGTGATGCACAGCATGCGAACAGGAAGGGCGGGCACACACACACACACACACACACACACACACACACACACACACACACACAAACATCTGTAAGCTGCACAGAAACGCGTGGGTGGATAAAGCGTAGCCTGCGTCCACAGCGCTCTAGTATAAGAATGCGTCATACACTGTATGGGCAGAAGTATTTGGACACCTGCTCGTTCATTCTTTCCTAGTCTATCCTGCTTTTGTCGATAATGATGATGATGATAATGATTACCACCCCACCTCATCATCACCCTCAACTCATCCCAAAAGTACTGGATGGAGCTCCACCATCCATCATTCCAGAGAACACAGCTCTTCCGCTGCTCCACAGCTCAATGCTGGGGGGCTTTATACCCCTCTACTAGTCCACACCTGGCAGCATTGAGCCGATAGGTTCAATAAGCTGATCTGGTCTAGACAGTCCTATTCTATTGGCAGTACTTCTCTATTGGGACTAGAAAAGCTGTGTCAGCAATGGGTGCAGCTTAAAGTAGCTGAATGCATTCATTAGAAGGGGTGTCCATAAATATTTGGACATATAGGGATAGGGCTGCTGCTGTATGGTTATTGTCCATAAGGCACTACTGTGTAAATACTGTATATCCTCCAGTAATTAATAAATAAATACATACTGCAGAATCATTTAATAATTAAAGGAAAACAAATGCTGATAATTGGACTTAATTGGACATGGCAACAGCATTACACTAGGAGGTACTCTGAGCTCACACACACAGACAGACAGACAGACCTGTTTCCCGGAGCCGCACAGAGCTCAGTGTAGTATTTGATCTTGGGTTCAGTGCCGCTGGTCCTCATTGTGGCCACACCCCCATTGGCAAAGGTAAAGGTGATCATCTGACTGCTCTTACTGGTAGGAAGGATCTGAGATGGAGAACATAAACAGAAGACGAATGGTTAATATGCTAGACATGATATTAATACTTCATAACACCACAGTATTATCATATTCATACTGATAATACACACTGCTGTATCCTGAGCAAGATTTAGGAAGCCCGGGGTTAAGGATGGTCCAACAGGAACATGCCTCGTCTGGCACGGCTAAGAAAGCATGATCTGTGGGCCAACCGTGTTCAGCTCACACTCACCAACAATGCCACTGTTAGCCATCCCCATCCTTAGCCATCCCCCACCCTTTATCCAGATAAAGCCCAGGTAAAGAGAACAGTAACAGTAAAGGTTCAGGCAGCACTCACGGCCTTGTTATCCGGCTGGTTGCTGTCGTAGCCCGTGGTGAGGTCTCGGACTGCAGAGATAGCGAAACCCTGACACCCTTTAGGGTACGAGTTCTCCCCCTCGTAGTTCCTCAAGCGGTCAAACAGCTGCTTGATGGTGTTCTGGTCGTGGCAGATAAAGTAGGAGTTCTTGGTGATGTGGTAGCCATACCTGCATATAGGTATACACAAGCATTTAGCACACAGTCTATGTAAGGGATTTGCGTATGGGAACGTGTGATCCAGGTAGTGTCAGGTGGGTGGGAGTACTGGGGAACAGCGGTATTTACAATAAACGATGCTGGAGATGTGTGACTCACTCATCATAGATAGCCTTGAGTTGCTGAGACAAGGAGCTGCTTTTGGTTGCCAGGTACGAGATCAACTCTCCCGCAATAGCTGCGGCGCTGACCCCATCCTTATCCAACACGGCTGGGCTGCACATGTAGCCTGGGTAAAAGATTGTAAAGAAACATACAATCATGCATTAGAAAATTAGAAAATAAAAACACAGGAAATCTGACCAGGGGTGCTCTAACTTTTGCATACGAATGTGCTCTCTCCGATTGCAGACATCGTTGGCATCAAACGCCAAGGCTTGGGATTCGACTCACGATCCCTCCCTAAGCCATAGTGGCAGAACAATGGACTGCTGAGCCACTCCGAGCTCTGGCAATGCTCGTTAATTAACGCACATGCTTAACAACTGCTTAATGAAGGACTTGGTGTTACGAAGCTTTTGGGAAACCCCCAAGCGTTTGTGAGAATACTGCTACATACTTCCAGTGGCTTGTAATCCCCTAAATGTGGTTCAGCTGCATGTCTGCCAGTGCCTTAATAATGAAGTAGGTGTTAAATGGTAGAGGGGTTAGAGAGGAATGCAAAGTCCTACCAATGGCCTCCTCAAAGGCAAACAGCACAGTCTTGCCCTGATCCAGGAGCTGCTTTGCCCTGTTGCCCATCCATTTAAACCCAGTCAGAGTTTCCTACACAGAGACACAGAGAGAAATTGACAAATGTTAAATTGTATATTCAGCCATAACTAAAATGTGAGCCATAACAAGTAATCACGAACTACAGGGCAGTTTAAAGCGTGTGTGAATGTGTGGGGTGAAAGGCCGGGTGTACCTCAAAGTGGAAGCCCTCTTTGAGTGCGATGGCACGGAGGATTTTGGAGGAAACGGTGCTGGCCAACATGTAGACGTCCTTCACTGCAGCTTTACTGTCCCCCTTCTGCTGCTGCTTCCAGCACTGGAACACCCACCAGCCCAGCAAAGCGCCCAGTTCATTGCCAGAGAACACCCTCCACTCACCACTGCAGAGAAAGAGAGAGATTTAGCCACAACAAGATATCCGACAGCCATAACAACAAGTCAGCGAAAGCCCTGTACAACCACTGCTCCTATACCAGGGGTGGGCGATTCCGGTCCTGGAGGGCTGTTATTGGTGGCTAAAGGTCCTATTCCCAGACAATAACACGACCCCCCTCCTTACACACTCACTGTCACTAACCTTGGCTGTTTCTCAGCTATGGCCAGTCGATCTGCATCAGGGTCATTAGCAAGAACTACAGTGGCTCCCTCCCGGTCTGCGAGTGCAAAGGACAGGTTCTACACACAGACACACACACAGTCATTTTACAGTATGCAAGGCCGCCAGGCAACTGTTAGTGGTGACTAGTCTGTGTCGTTGGGTCTAGTCAGTATAAAACAAAAATGCTGAATATCAGTCAAATCACAACCTTCATAAGAATTAGCACAATAAATAAATGAATACATTAATAAATTAATTAATAAATAAATGTGTGTTTACCAGCACTCCTGCCCCCTCCTCAGGGTTGGGGTACTCCACAGTGGGGAACTCTGGGTCAGGGTCTTTCTGCTCCTCCACAGCGTACGGAGCTTTAAGGTCAAAAGCCTTAAAAGCGGCCTGGACGAACACATGACCCACACCGTGAACCGAGGTGTGCACGATCTTCACCTCTGAACACTTGTTGAGTTCCCTGAAGAAACACAGTTACCGTGTTAAACAGCATAACTATTTCACATCATTGAAATCGGCAAAGCATCATTTAAGAAAGGCTCGCTTGAGCCCTGTAGAGAACACTGGCGAGTTTAACTGCTAAAAGGACGCCTCTGAGCTAACATTAGGTGAATGTGAGGACGCCTCTGGAGGAGCTAAAATCTAAGGCTAACAGGCCGAAGCAGACGAGGACACCTCTGGAGGAGCTAAAATCTAAGGCTTGCGGGCTGAAGCAGACGAGGAAGCCTTGGGAGACACTAAAATCTAAGGTTAACGGACCGATGTAGACAAGAATGACTATGGACGATGATGCGTCTGGAGCAGCCAAAAGCTAACCCTAGGTCTAGCGAAGTAGACGCCAGTGTAAGGAAGGCTCTGGAACCTTAAGAAACTAAAGGCTAACCACACACCGTGCCGACTGGACACTTAAAAGGCCGCTAGAGCAGACAGCAGCTTTTTACGTGTGTACACACCTATGAAGGCAGTGCTGTTGTATCGCCTGTAGGTATTCTCTGTGCACGTCCTGGTACGGGTCTTTCAGCAGGGGGCTCTTAGAGGCCGTGTTGGTGTCCCAGGACTCAGGCCAGGGCTTCAGACTCTCCTCTATGGCTGCTGCGATGCCCTTATCATGGGGGGGAATGATCTGCGCACCGTTCTCCCAGTACACCTAAGACACACGCATGCAAAGAAGGTCACAGGGTCGCTGATGAGGAAGGGAATGAAGTCATAGGGCTACTAAAAGGATAAATGTACTGCTACAGGTGTACCTTGTATCCATTGTCCTGTTTGGGGTTGTGGGAGGCGGTCACCATGATGCCAGCACAAAGGCCCAGGTGAGACACAGTGAAGGGCTGAGAGAGACAGAGGAGAAGGAAGAATGAACAGCAGGAGGACTAGCATGTTAGCACTGTTAGCTACATCAACACGGTGTGTGTGTGTGTGTGTGTGTGTGTGTGCGCTGTTCTGGTGGATCACGTTCATCTGGTTATTATTTCTATGTACTCCACCCAGAAACCCTACCGCGTGCATGTGGCGAGCACATGATCAAGTGGTGCCAGCGCTCTGACTGGTCAATTGTGATTGGCTGGCAGATTACAATTCAGTCTCTGGAGGGCATGGGGTCAGAAGGGCAGCAGATTTTTATGGAAGAGCACGATGAACACACTAACCCCCCCTCCAGCTATGAGCAAGCGTTTTCCCCAGTGTTTGCTTCTCTATCTGTGAAAAGTCAAAGGCAGCATGACCTCCGGCCAATATCCTGCACAAACATGCTTATGTAAACGGGTAGAGGGAGTACTGTCGCTAGAGCGTTACTAGAACCGATGGAAGGTCATGAAACCAGGCATGATGACTAATGATTTTGTTTTTAAAAAGGGGGGGAGCGTTGCAAGCCGAAAAAAACAGAGCTAATCAAGAGGAACATAGACTACATTTACATTACCGGGCTAAGGTGTCTCCCCCTGTCACCAGCAATGCCCAAACACTAGGAGGGAGAAGCCTAGCACATGTCTCTGCCTCAGACATCAGCGCCAGTTTTCCAGTTTTCCAACTGCCGCTGATGAAGCACCACTTGCTAGCCAGCCAGCGTGCTCGAAACTCTGATACAACAGCTAACAGACGACATCAACCCACCCCTAAGAGAGCAAGGCCAATTGGGCTCTCGCAAGCAGCATGAGCTGGGATTCGACCCATACCGAGATACTCAGATCATAGGGGCAGAGCCTGGACCACTTGGAGGCCCCGTTCAAATCAGATGAGTCACTTTCATATAAGGTCGTAGATCAGATAGGAATCCGATTCGTGGCCATGAGGCGTGAATGTGAGCGGTCAGATTGGATTGGACTGAATTTTATGGGTCTTTTTGCCAGTATGCATGTGCTTAGCGCTGTTAGTGATGTAGGCCCAAGTCCTTATAGGAAGGTCTGTTCAGTTGGCAGCGCCTTTGCAACACTACCACACTTGCACAGATCTCCATATATACAAAGAGTAATGTGAAGACTGATTACCAACGCAAGCGGCTGACTGCAAAAGTCTAAAAATCTCACATCTACCAACTTACAGAGAAACACATCCAGGATGATCGCATCCTCCAGTCAAACAGCAGCACGAGTTCCCACTGAGTCAAAGTCCAATTCAGCCGAGGCTCAGACTGCGGGTGCAACTGGTACCAGCGGAGTTGATCATTGGTGAACTAACAACCTGAAAGCAGCTCATTCTTAGACTCTCTATCTAGACCTGTGAGTCTGCGAGGGCTTCGGACGGCCAAACCTGACCCGTCCAGTCCCGCGGTATTCATATCTGCTGGCACCTGCCGGTAAGACAGAAGGGGTGGGAGAGACCTTTGCGTACGTACCACATACGGTGTCGGAGTGAAAGCAGAGAAGAGGTACACGGGAACTCCTCGGCTGGTGAAGACGGCCGCGGCGAGCGAGGCAAAGCGTTTACTGCTGCCTCCGCTAGCTGTGTGCTCGCGGGCATCAAACCCTACCACCACGCCTCGCTCCTTCAGGTCTGCAAAACACCGCTCTAGATACCGACAGAAGCCCTGGGAGAGGGAAAGAACGAGAGATACACAGCCAAACATTTCAGGACGAGCTTAAAATACACAGCACATACAGTTTATCCTTTAAACCAACAACATGAACGATGTTCATCCCAGGTGGTCAGTTGGTCAGTGTTCTTGAAGCACTGATGATATCAATGATATACTCCTAAAAGTATACTGGTGGACCCTCCATGTGTCAGGATCACTGCTAGTGCTAGGGGGAGATTGGGAGAGTGAGTGGGTTGATTGGTTGTAAACAATAACAACAACATTTCCACACCTCAGGTATAAAATCCTTACTAATATTATCATTTTTATTCAGACATGGGAGCCATATTCACAATAAAACGTGACGGGGTGGTTAACTTCATCCTAAAATGGCAGAAGTTCCTCATGTGGTAGTTTCCCCAGACATCTTTTTGTCCGTGGTTGCTCAATTGAGTTTGTGATGTCGTTTAAAGCAACAGTCCATTATTTCTCAACCAAGCTTGTGTAGTGTGACAGGGTGGTAAGTCAAACTGAGTTTTAGCAAAAAGATTTTATTTTGGAATAAACTAACCCTGAACACACACAATCCCGACAATAATAATAAATGAAAATATTTTTTAATGATTTATCTGGTGATATTTTAGACACGTGATGGAAGGATCGATTGGTGGATTGCCGATCAGCCGACGATTTAGCCGATCCTGAGAGCTGGTCAGATCATACGATCCATATTTTGCGAGCTGCTGCAGCTCTGTGTGAGGTCACAGCACCCTGCCGTTCCTTACTCATGGCTGCAGAACCCCATTAGAGCCAGTGTTGAAATCTGCGCTCTGTGTGCCGGGTTGTTGTTGTTGTTTTTAACCGTATCTGACTCAAACCCAAGCTCAGATATTAGATCTTTTTCAGCAGGATTCTCTAGGAACGCATGTCGCTGATGAGGTGAATTAAAGCCTGTACAGCATGTAGTGAGCTAGAATAATAAAGAGGTAGATATAATAACACAGGGTAGACTTATCAACACACTGTCTCTCACCTGTGTGGTCTGTATGATGGTCAGGTCGTTCATTCGGGACACTCCGGGTCCCATTGCGGCTCTCAGTCCCGCTGTTCCGAACTCCATCCGAGCACCGAAACATTTCCTCAGCTCGTCCAGAGCTCCATCCTTCACCATCTCTCGCACACGGGCTGCAGTTTTAGCATTCTGTTAAAAACGAAAACAAAACAGACATGAGAAAGAGTCACCAAATACAGCTGAATGAAACCCCTACATCTTGTGGGAGCGCTTCCTAAAATCCTGAAGACAATCAGGACACTGTCAGCTCTACTGGCTGGCCGGCATGGTTCACCCGCACCACGTGAGGGACAGTCGGCCTCCACTTTGCTTGGGTCGCATGAAGATCACCACATCTGTGCGGTCACCGGTCACGAGGGGCCTAGAGATGGACGGACGCAGACACTCGCAGCTGTATTGACTCTTGCGTCTACATTACTAATCAGCTCTAATAATCCCTTATTGACCCAAATCTGCATAAGGTATGGTTAATCAGTTGCCTCCCATTTCCAGTTAGAGCCAATGAATGACTTTCACGTGGCCCAGGCAGGAAGGGAGGGAGGGAGGTCAGGAGGTCAGGCTAGCACGCCTGTCCAATTACTACAACTGGGCAGCTCTACTACTACCAGACCAGTGGAGCTGTGGAGAGCTGAGGAGTGACTGACTGACCCCTACGGACCCTACTGTCAGTCCACCAGCTAAACGGGACCTGATGCAGTCAGAGGAAGGGTCACAGGGCAGCTGGAGCAGCTGTCTACCGCCCACCTCCGGTCACACCGAGCTTATTAGGCACGTACACAGCAGGACTCACCTCACTCCAATATTAAAGGGTGTGTTAAAGCCCCCCGTGACTCTTCTACGGCCCATTTAACGTGATTAGACCCCCTAAAGTGAGCGACCCCCCCCCCCCCAGCACCAAACTCCCCGCTAGCTTCGCAGCTAGCTAACGTTCATTAGCTACAGCTAGCTCCGTGATACGGTCTCCCGGTCCCCCAGCCTCGCTCACCTGGTCGAACTCCAACCACTGCTTGATGGCACTGTCTAAGCCCACATCTCCGGTGGTCTCCACGCCGTTTTCCATGCTGCCGGTCGAGTCTGGAGGTTTCTGGGGGGGTGTGGAGGCACCGCAGACCGGCTCCGTCTCTCAGTCGGGCGGGCGGAGGAGCTGGACTAACGCTGGCTGGTGCGCGAGCTGTCTAATGTGAGTAGGCGTTCCCAGAGACGTCACGTGAGCACACGCTGCAACCCGATTGGCTGGTGAACTGCGAGCACGCGCGGCGATATGATTTACTTTCATTTTTTTTTTAAATAATAATCAATAAATAAATGAATAAAAATACTGCAGTTATAACCGATAATATTTAGAATTAATTTAGCACTACTAAAAAAAACTGCTGTAAAATCCCAAGCTTTATTTGATGCGTATATTTATTGTATTCATTTTCAGAGAAAATTGGGACTGCAGTTAAATCATTCTTTGAAATATTTTAATATTATGGTTAGTGTATTATATTTTAATTTGACTTTTATTTAAAAACAAGTTTTGACTTGTTCACACATTGATGATGCCGCACAAACTGGTCGAGGTGTGACGTCAACGTCAACGTCAACGGTCGGATATTAAATAATGTATAATAATAGTAATAATATAATAGGTTATATGGTTATATGAATATAATAGTTATATGAGTAACATAGTTTCTAAACATCTACAATCAATGCATATGTTATTTTACAATAAAAAAAATTCTGTATTTGGACAGGTGGCTAGATTTTTTTTTCCGGGTCTTTTCTTGAGGCTTTTAGGGTTTCTGGACACACCCCGGGTGCATGAGTCGGGTCAAAGGTTCCTTTCATCTCCGAGAAGCTTATCGCCGACATGCACTTAAAATAGTGGCTCCTCTTAGCAGCTGTCTAATTATGGATTTAGCTGGCTCTGGAGTGGTGGTGCACTATTCTACTTTGCAGCGACACCTCCAAGAAAACAAAAACCTTCCTTCATCAAAGGAACATCTAAACAAGCCCTGATGCATTTAGGAAAGAAGTCCTGTGGACTGATTTAGTTAAAAGCAACGGTATGTTTGGAGGTGCAGAGTTTCATGTAAAGAACTCCCTTCCAACTGTTCCAACTGATCCTGCTTTGGGGTTGTTTTGCAGCCAGTGGGCAAAATACCACATTGCAAACAATGCTAACCTGAGGCACAAAAGGTGGGACATATTTTGGCTGTTTTTCAATGGAACGCAGCACAAGACTACGGCAACGGTCTAAGCAGCTATGCTAAGTGCTAATACTCTTATGGGATGTACCAGAGCTTAAGAAACCGACAAAAAATCTTTTCAGGTTTCCTTTTAATAGAGTGAATACTGCATTACAAAGCAAGAGATTGCAATTCATCATCTCTACATTCGTCCACTAACCCATTCGCTCGTTCAGGAAGCCACTGGCTCAGGTAGCCCAGTCACTCCGTCAGGTCATGCTTTGGTTCCTGCATGCATTCCTCCAGTCCCGACCGTATCTGGTAAAGTACAGTATGTGTATGGTTCTCAGCATGCCTGATAGGGACGGTGCTCAGCAGCTTCCAGGTACGTCCACACACCGCTAATGTTGCGCTAATGTGGTACGAAGGTGTCCGTCCTTGGTAAAAGCTCAGTCCTGTTCTGTTTCACGCCGTTACAAGAGACGTGCTTCCACCATCAGCTTCCACCAACATCTCACTGGCTAGACGTCTGGCATGGCAGGAGTTCGGACACTGCAGGAATCCCAGTCATGCTCCATTAGCAGTCCTGAAGCATATATACCCCTGTGTTGGAACAGGGAGCTCTTCCTTTTTGATTTTTAAAAATGATTTTTAATTCAGTCGTTAAGATAACTTCTGACTTTTGCCAGTTTAATCACGTTCACAGGGATGTGAATGTAGTGTTAGGGGTCTTGTCCAAGGATTATAGGTGTAGGGTGGTGTTATCGTCTAGCCAGGCAACTAAACCCCAGTCTGGCATGTAGAGGGTTGTTACCCACCGTTATGCATGTAGAGGGCAGTGTAGTGAATGTCTTATTTTTGGACGGGTCGCAAAGCAGGTGTTAATGACTGGATGAGTGATGTCATCAACATGTCACTGGTATAATTGGTTATAAAAGTTATCTCTTTCGTAATTTCAGGCTCCTGCAGATGGCGCTGTGTGAGGATGATCGGGCTATAAATACCCGCAGGGTGTGCGATGCTACTCAGACGTTGAGAAGAGTGCAATGCATTGGATGTGTGGTATAATAAAATAATAAATGTAATAATTATAATCTGCAAGTGTGTGGAAGTGTACGGTCATACAGGTCTACCAGCAGTTGCAGAAATCCCAGCCTACAGGAAATTCTCCTCAGAATTGTTGCCGAAAGACGAAACTGACAGGCAGGAACCGCCAGTGTGTTTCATGGCCTGTGAATGAAAATCGCTTCAATTCCAGGCAAGAATTACATTTACATTTACATTTACATTTACGGCATTTAGCAGACGCTCTTATCCAGAGCGACTTACAAAGTGCTTTGCTATTTACCCAAGAAAACCATAGCTAGTTAGAATAGGCTAATAATTCAAAAGATACCTCTAAGCTTAGACATTGCTAAACACAATACAATAAGGCGACCATAGAACTATTCCTCCAAGTACTCTCTGAAGAGGTGGGTCTTCAGTCTGCGTTTGAAGACAGCGAGCGGACACCCAGGGGCAGCTCGTTCCACCACTTTGGTGCCAGGACAGAAAAAAGCCTGGACGCTTGTCTTCCGCGGATTTTGAGGGATGGCGGGTCAAGCCGAGCCGTACTTGAAGCTCGAAGGGCTCTTGGTGCGGATCGGCTTTTGACCAAGAATTGCTACTGGAAGTCCGTGCAGGTCCTTCACCACCAATTTCTGAAAGAAGACTCTGAAGGGAACTGCAGACCATCAACATACGGAGCAGAGTGGCACGCAAGAGGCCTTCGCTCACTTCTGCTCAATTTCCTGTAGACTGTAGGGATTTTTGCCACTGCTGGTAGACCCGTATGACCGTACTCTTCCATACACCTGCAGATTCAGCTACTTCCTTCACATTTCAGTCTTTGGCACGACCAAATACAATCACTCCTTTTATAATTATTACATTTATTATTTTATTATACCACACATCCAATGCACAGCACTCTTCTCAACGTCTGAGTAGCATCGCACACCCTGCAGATATTTATAGCCCGATCATACTCATGCAGCGCCATCTGCAGGAGCCTGAAGTTACGAAAGGGATAACTTTTATAACCAATTATACCAGTGACATGTTGATGACATCACCTATGGGAGGGGGGGGTTACACCTTTGTTTGGTCTATTTACCACTATTTTACCATCATCAACATTACACATGAAACTCGAGTAAGACACGGTTTTAGACAAATAAACACATAAAAAAAAAAGTTTTAGATAAATAAAAGGGCTATATTCGTGTTGTAGTCATGGCGACCGACGTCTGGTTCCATTCACCATCACTGTAAAGTAATCTGTTAGTAGGTTTCTCTATGAGGAACAACTGCACATTAAACCACTCTGCAGCTCACTGGCCGAATGATGCAGAAATAAACAAACAACAAATAAAGAGTGATGGATTCCCCCTTTAAACTTCTGAACTCTCACAGCAAATGCAGGGAAGTGGAAGTGCCTGTTTAGGTGGATGTGAGGTCACAATGCAGTGATGATCTGAGCAAAAAACCTTATATCTCCAAAACGGCAACTTTAGCTGAACTTTCAATGGAAGTCAATGGAAAATGATTCCAAGTCCTTTTGGAGCATTTCTACTGGTCCGTTCATTGTGAAATGATGGTTTTTGTGAGACTATCAGAGCATTATGACCACCCCTGATTTGGAATGAACTCGACCCCTCGTTCTCTCAGCTCCATTTTCCATATAGTGGCACTTAGTAGATCTACAGCTCCAGACTGTATCCATCCGTTATTACTTTAGCCTCCTTTCTCTCTGACCACAGAGCAGGTAAGTAGTGTTTGGGTGGTGGGCCGGTCATTCTCAGCACTGCAGTGTGAGACCACTGACATGGTGGTGGTGGTGGTGTGTCAGTAGTGTGTGTTGCGCTGGTGGTACGAGTGGATCAGACACAGCAGTGCTGCTGGAGTGCTTAAACACTGGGTCCACTCACTGTCCACTGTATTAGACCCTCCTACTTGGCTGGGCCACCTTGTAAACACTTGTCCCCGCACAACACACACTACTAACACACCACCACCACCACCATGTCAGTCAGTGACACTGCAGGGCTGATAATGCTGACCCACCACCCAAATACTACCTACCTGCTCTGTGGTGGTCAGTCCTGTGGGTCCTGACCATTGAAGGACAGGGTGAAAGGAGGCTAACTAACAAAGGATGCAGAGAAACAGATGGATACAGTCTGGAATTATAGAATTATAGAGAGTTCATTCCAAACCAGGAATCATTATGTTAAATAAATAAATAAATAAATAAATAACTTCCCTTGGGTTGGATATGATGTCACAATGCAGGTTATTATGATGTCACAATGTCAGCAGGACTAAACTGTAGCACCTGGGGGTTTGTGCTCGTGGTTAGTTTTTGTGAGCTAAAACTAAATATGTACGAGTCCATCAAACAAACAAACAGGTGTGATGTGTTTACGGTAAAAAGGGCCATTCATAAACAGAGTAGGTCTACGATGTAGCTGAAACCTCGCGCAAGTCTCCGTCTACAAAATCTCACAGTACAGCACAGCTCTGGTTCATTTCCTCTGATGTGAACACCTGCCCAATATACATACATACAGTATACTTATCAGCACCATCTCAGTGATGCAGCAGCATCTGAACCTTCAGTAGATCATCAGGAGACTTTTCAGGATGAGTTCAGCTGTTCTTCACTTTAGGGTTAGGGTTAGGTTTTGGGTTCAGGGTTGAGGTTAAGATTAGGACCAGGATGATGGTTAGGGTTAGAATTAGGGCCAGGATGATGGTTATGGTTAGGATTAGGGCCAGAATGAGGGTTAGGATTAGGTTTTGGGTTGAGGTTAAGGCTAGGTTTAGGGCCAGAGTTAGGGTTAGGATTACAATTAGGCCCAGGAGGAGGGGTTAGGATTAGGTTTTGGGTTGAAGTTAAGGTTAGGATTAGGGCCAGTGTTAGGATTAGGTTTTGGGTTGAGGCTGAGGTTAGGATTAGGGCCAAGGTTAGGATTAGGTTTTGGGTTGAGCTCAAGGTCATGGCCAGGATGAGGGTGAGGATTAGGTTTTGGGCTGAGATTGAGGTTATGGTCAGGATGAGGGTGAGGATTAGGTTTTGGGCTGAGATTAACGTTATGGCCAGAATGAGGGTGAGGGTTGGGTTTTGGGCTGAGATTAAGGTTAGGGCCAGGATGAGGGTAAGGGCTGGGTTTTGGGTTGAGGTTAAGGTTAGGATTAGGGCCAGGGTTAGGGTTACATTTTGATTTGAGATTGAGGTTAGCGCCAGGGTTAGGATTAGGATTAGGTTTTGGATTGAGATTAAGATTAAGGTCAGGATGAGGGTTAGGATTAGGCTCTGGATTGAGATTAGGGTTAGGGCCAGGATGAGGGTTAGGATTAGGCTCTGGATTGAGATTAGGGTTAGGGCCAGGATGAGGGTTAGGATTAGGCTCTGGATTGAGATTAAGGTTAAGGCCAGGATGAGGGTTAGGATTAGGCTCTGGATTGAGATTAAGGTTAAGGCCAGGATGAGGGTTAGGATTAGGCTCTGGATTGAGATTAGGGTTAGGGCCAGGATGAGGGTTAGGATTAGGCTCTGGATTGAGATTAAGGTAATGGTTTTGGGTTACGGTTAGGATTAGGTTTTGTTTAATGGCAGTAAGATATTAGGTCTACTTGATGTAACAGATGAACAGCAAATCTACTTCATGTCATTAATGCATTAACAGAACATCTTCAGGGTCTTTACCTCAGTGTATTCAGAGGCTTCACTGCTGCTGCTGCACTGATCTGCTGTCATCTGACGTGTTACTGAGACTCTGTTAAGAGGTTATTAATCATCTACAGAGGATCACTCCATATCAGGTGTTACCAAGTAACACCACAGACAGATAGAGAAAGACAAACAGGAGTTAAACAAGGAGAAATGCTGAGAGGCTGAGGTCCTGTGTCTGTGCATGGGTGTCCACTGGAATGCGCGTAGGATTAAGAAAGAGGCAAAAAAGGAAAAAGCACAAAGCTTTGCTTGAGTGTGTCTTCTACCCCAATCAGCTAGGCAAATGTATAACGTACTAAAGTGCATAATAAGAAAATAATATACATTCAAATGGAAATCCTGACAAAGATACTGACAAAGAAACACCAACCCAAGCAGTTTTAGTCTAGCAGGTGTACGTCTGTGCCTGTGTGCGTTCATAAGCAGTGATTCCGGCAAGATTTTATGTCTCACACTGACTGTGTGTGTCCTTAGTTAAGCCATAGCAAATGTCCATTTCTTTCCATGTCATACCTGAAAGAGGAATTTCACCAATTTTTTGGCCCCTCAGAGAGGGTTCGGTGTAAAAAGGCTTATTGTAGAGAAAACCTACCTGACTACTGACTACTAACACAGATTTAGCTACACTACATGGACTAAAGTATTGGGACACCCCTATTCATCATTTAATTCCGGTGTTTCATTCAGTCCCGTTGCCACAGGTGTGTAAAATCAAGCCCCTAGCCCTGCAGTCTGCCTTTCTTACACACATCAGTGAAAGAACGTGAGGTTCTGAAGAGCTCACTGAACTCCAGCGTGGTTCTGTATGTAATAGGAGACACCGCTGTACCAACAACAGCGGCAGCATTTAGGAACATAGTGCGTAGAACTCGCTAGCACCTCCTCTGGCGGTTTCACAATGCCAAGCGTCGAATAGGGTGGTCCTAAGCAGACCACCACTGAACTCTAAGCCAGTGGAAGCGTGTTCTGGCAGTCTGATAGACGAGTCTGGGTTTGGCGAATGCTAGGAGAACGTTAGCTGCTTTGTGCCAACTGAAAAAGTTTGGTGGAGGAGGGATTAAGCTATGGGGTTGTCAGGGGTTGGCCTATAGGCTCCTTACTCTTCAGCAGCTTCAGCAGACTCAGATATTTCGGACAACTGTCCACTTCCAACTTTGTGAAAACGGACTGTGTGCACCCCAGTGAACAAAGTGAGGTTCATAAAGGCATGGTTGGGCATGGACTAACTTGACAGGCCTGAATGTTCTTTTAGATAAATGGCTAAAAAGTCCTGTAGACACTCTCCAAAATCTTGTAGAACGCCTTCTAAGAAGAGTGGAAGGGGGGAACAACTCCATATATAGAATGGAGTGTCATGAAAGCTCCTGTGCGTGTCCCAATACTTTTGTCCATATAATGTACTTTATTTACCAAACCACTCTGAAATATCTGTATGTACATCTCAATGATTTAACTGATGGAAAATGGTGGAATTCCCCTTCAACTCGGGAGTGCCTGGTGGTCTTCCGCCAGGTAGTAAGGTAATGAAGGCCTTCAGGAACATCTGCATATCAGAGTCAGATGTGTTGAACCTGCGTACTCTCCAGGGTGGTAGATCCCCAAGACCAGTACCCTTTGCTTTACCTGCTTTACTTGCACAACCATGTAGTTCTTATTTGGTATTCCGTTTGTATGCAAGAAAGCGTGCCACCCCAGGATCAGATGTCCACAAGAAACAATCCCAACGTCACAGTTCAGAGGTCAAAGGGCAGTGAGCGTGCGGAAAAGCTGTGTGAGGCAGAAGACTGAGGTCGTGAGTGCTGTGCATTGGCGGGCTAAGAGCTTAATACTGAGATCATGGCAAGTCCTCTTTCCCGTAGTGGTGCCCACACGCTCTGCTGCCCTTGCAAATTCCTGGTAGGTCTGTGCCAGATCTGCAAGTCCCGACAGAGCTTGGGTGTGGCGCTCCCGGCATCTCTGGCAGCTCGAGAAACTCAGGCATACGCTCGTCAGCTGCACCAACGAGTGAAAACTCTCAGCTAACGCTTGCAGCGTCTCCGCCGGGGTCTGCTCGACCCTTACCACTTGCTGACAGCCAGCCAGGAGCCCCCGAGCCTCTGTATGCAGCCTCCGCTTGTTTTCAGAAAAGTGGGCAGCACAGGTGTCTCTGGGGTGCTCTTGGACACCGTCCTGGTCCTTCATGGCACCGGCTAGGATTGCTAATAGTGTGCCGACATCCCTCTGCAGAGCCAGGAAGCCTGTGGGTGGTAATGGGTAGCGCCGGGCTAGTAGACCAGCGATGGCATCTTCGTGCGGGTCAGAGAGGAAGCAGTCAGGGGTATGCAGGGGTGAAAGAAGGGGGCCAAGTTCTGTGGATGAGGATGGTGGCAGGACCATACGAGGAAATGGAGGAAGGGGTGAGGATGGTGAAAAGGAGGCTGGGGAACCAGAGAGGGATGAAGGTGGTGGGAGGGATGCCATCAGTGCTGCCTGGCCACTCTCTCCCTGCTGTGTCCTGCAGGAGAATTCATAGACCGTCAGCTCATCATCAAAGCTGCCACTGTCTAGAACGCCACTAAAGCAGTTGGTGTACACTGCCTGGCATCCACAAACCTCCAGGGGTGTTTGAGCACCCTCCATAACTGTCTCACACCCCATGGCAAGGGCTGAACTACAGCTGAGATCAGGTTTCCCATGTGGGCATGGGCTTGGTAGAGATTTGGGCTGGGTGTTGGTGGGCTTGGGGTCGCAGTTTGCAAAAACCCCACAGCCTGAGGTCAGGAGATGCGAGTGTGTCGCCATGAGGGGGCTCCTTCCTCCCTGCAATCCGCCGATCTCTCGGGATGTCACCACACCCCATGGTCCGTTCAGGTTTTGCGTAGTAACCACTACAGATGAAGGGCTGATCTTGACAGGGGCCACTGACTGTGGGCAAGAAGGTGGGCTGGATGGTTGAGGACGCTCTTGTGAATCGGGTTTTGTCACTTGAGGATTGGCGTGGTTTACTTCCCTGACCTCCTCAATCACCTCAGTGACTTCTTCAGATACTATGGTAACAACCTTTACCTCAGTTACCTCTGACGCTTCAGCAGCTGAGGTCACATCCTCAGTTTCCTCTTTCACAACATCTACGTCTTTCCTTCTTGGCCGTGTTTCAGAAAATCGTCTTGCCGGTTTAGCAAGACCACCGACACTACCGTCATTACCATCTAGCACTTCCTGGGATCGGGAGAGGTAGAGGGGCAAGTTCTGGATCTTCCCCCGCAGCGTAGAAGCAGAAAGGCGACCAAGGATGCCAGGTGAGCACGGTGCAAACAGGTATCCCTGGGTGGGCTCCACAGATGGAACAGTAGAGGACAGTTCTTGGAGCGATGGATCGCTGGAACTGTCAGTGTCATCAGATTCGGCTTCTTTTGGGCGGAACCGGGGTTCTCTTTGGGTGAAGAGGTGCCTTGGCGGGCAAAGAGGAGCCCTTCTCCCAAATGCAGCAGACATACTCTGGCTTCTGCTTCTCTCGACTGGTTGTAATTGACCTTTTTGATTACTGGTTTCCAGAGGTTCTTCTTCCCTTCCCACGTCTGGGCTTGGGGTGCAGGATATGGTTGGGACTTGTAAGTACAAAGAGCCAGACAGGGAGGCTTGGCCCAGTCGTGGGAGAGAGCAAGCCTTTAGCTTATCCAAAGTATCTTGGGACAGACCCTTTCTAAATGCCTCCTGGTCATTCATTGTCCTGTGTAAAGTGTTATCAGCTTGGCTTCTGGACGTGGCAAAGAACAAATGATCTGCAAGGAACCCTTCAACCAAGTCTCCCGCTGCACCTTCTTCGGCCAAATCAGCGCTGTTGATGTTCTCTTTGCCTTTAGGCTCCGTACCGGTCCGCAATGCTACAATAGCAGGCGAGACACTCGATATGAGTTCGGTGACAGACTTAAACTCCATGGAATCTGGTTCCATTAACATGAGCTGCTGCTTCCGCTGACTGGCTTTGTTGATTTTGTTGCCATCTAAGAGATTCTGGGTTCCAGACCTGTTTGGTCTGGATGGTGTGATGGGTTTGGACTCCAGCTGTGCTGGCTCCCCTTCGGCATTGGTTAGGGGTGAAACTGTGGGGCAAGGGCTTTGATTTGAGAGCCCAACGCCAAGATGAGAGATCCGACCTTCACCCTTGTTGTCAGGTCCCGACCTGTGATTTGGGATTTGGTTGCAGTTGCTTCTCTGATCTTCTTCGGGGAACGATACTAAAGATGTGTAATCCGTTTCCATGAATGAACGCCGTTTCCTGGATCTCTTGTGGAACCTTGAAAGTTCGTTTTCCATCTCCATGTGTAGTTCATATTGCTTCTGTCCTGTCATCTCTTCCTCGGTCATCCCTTGTTCGCAGACGCTGATTCCTATATCGCTTAAACTTAGAGTGCGCTTCATGGTGCCTAATTCCGTCGAATTTTCTGGAAAGGAAAGAAAATCAGGTCAACAAAGCAATTCAGATTAATCCCATACAAAAACCCCAGAATACTTAAGAAGACCAAACCTCTAGTCAGGGCTGCTGAGGAAGGTTCCTCGGGGGATATGAATCTCTCCTGGGCGTCGAAGAACTCATCGTCTGAGCTACTGTCTCCAAACCCAGGAGGAGGCTGAAGGATGGGGATAGGATCAGGCTCCCTCTCCTGTTGTTCTCCGTTTGCCACCTCTTCCTTCTGACTGTCAGGAGAAGGAGGTCTAGGGAGGCTGCGGGCACTATCGGGTGTGACGTTGGAGCAGATCTTGTAATAGCATCGCGTGTCTCCCTGCTCAAACGTAAAAACATGAAGGGGCTGTGTCCTTTCAGAACCTTCCTCTGATGCCTCCTGTTCTTGTCCATCTACCTCGCCTGCCTGGTCTTCGTAATCCTCGTCCTCACTGGCCTCAGGGGGGCTGGGTAGGCATTCTGCAATGTTGGACAGAGCAGCAAAACATACGAATGGGTCAGCGTCTCCATCAAAATCGGAAGAGCATAAGTCGTTGTGGAAATCGCTCTCTTGGCAATGCAGCTGCTTTGGGCTCGGCGATGATAGCAGAGCGTCGGCATGGAGGTAGTGCTCTCCCATATCCAAGTGGCTGGGACAGCTGGTGGAGCAATAGGTCAAAAGGTCATCCTCCTCTAGGGCGTCCATTGAGTCACTGGACATGCTGGTTAGGAAACGAGAGTCTGTCCGGCAGGAGTCTGACGCCTCAGACGACGGGTCCTCCACAATGATGACACATTGAGGCTTTGCCTCCTTTTCCTCTCGCGCTGTGTCCTCCTTCTCATTTTCCATGTCCTTATCTTCCTCGCTTTTCAACACGTCCTCGTTTTCAACATGTCCCTCTGCTCCGTTGGCCACCTCACCCTGTTCTTCCTTCCTGTCTTCCTTTTCTGGCTGAGCCTTTTCGTCCTCCTTCTCCAAACCTGGCCTGTCACTTGAACTGATGGCTGCCACTTGCTGATCACTCTGGGCAGCACTGGCCACATGAGCCAGCAGAGCATCCATGTCTGTGTCTGAGTCTTCAGAGTCGCTGCCGCACCGGGATACATAACCTGTACAGTACACACAAAAAAAAACACCACAGGACTATGAAGCTCAGAGTAGAGTATTGATCAACCAATATTATGACCGCCTAATAGTCTAATAGTGGGAATGACCATCTCTTGGCTTGGACGACACTAGCGAGACGCGGTGGCATGGACTATAGGAGGTGAGGGAAGGCGTTCATTATAGAGGTTAGCTCCTCCACAGCACCGTTCTGGCCTGAATTGCCCGTGGGGCACCACTGTTTTGCCCTTAGGAAGCACTCCCAGTGTGTGAGAAGTCCATTCTTGGTACACCTTCACTGTGGCAGCTCTGGAACATCCCATGAAGGTAGATGTTTCCGAGGTGCTACCACTCTGACAGTGGGTGAAGGAGCAACTTCGTGACGTGAATGGACTTCTCGTACGTTGAGCGCCTCCCAACAGCATAGCAGTGGTGCCCCACGGGCCATGGATGCCAGAGGGGAAGGGACGACTCCGGCGAGTGGTACAGAGCAATCTATCAGCTACCGAGGAGCAGTTAACCTCTATAATGAACGCCTTGACTTACCTAATACAGTCCATACCACAACATCTCGAACAACGGGTGGTGATTCCGACTGTTCGGCAGGTGTGTGTGTATACATGACTCTGACTGCATACCTTCCTCTGCTGATATACGGTGGCCCTTTGACTTAGCTGTCCAGGGGAACACGCAGATCTGGGGATCCACCAACAGTTTGCAGTAACCAGCAATGAGACATGACAAGTCCTTAGCAGCCACTGACTCCAACAGCAGAGTTATGGGCTGAAGAAGAGGTCAGGAGAAAGGGAAAGAGGGGTTGCCAGTGTGAGTGCATCTGGTAGAGACAGCCAATAGGCGTTACCTCAGGTGCCACCGAAGGTGGTGGAAGGGGTTCAAGCTCACTATAAGCTTACCTTTATATCCTGCAGGTAGATTTTGACGAGGCTGACCCGCTCCGACTCCGGCGTGAGCTCCACTCTGGTGATGCTGCTGAACTCGGTCAGCGTGGTCATGATGCTCAGCTTGTGATTGATCATCTGACTCACCCCAAACTGCGCCCCCACCAACAGACTCACCATGGACTCCCTGTCCTGCAGCTGGGGGAGGGGGGGTGCAGAGATAGAGGGGTTTTGTACCAGCAGGTCTTGAATTAGCCATGGTTATGGGTGAGTTGGGTATGGGTGAGTTCTTACCATCATGGTGGCGCTGAAGGACTTGCCCCCATAACATTTGAGTTCACACATCTCGTTCAGGTAGTTCAACCTGGCTTGGTTTACCGTCACCACCTTAGAACATGTAAGCATGGTTTTTTAAGGGGGAGAAATATGGGGAAAATCTAGCATCTCTATACCTGAAGGCATTTTAATAAAAGAAAATAAATAACTCGTTGCATACACATTTTATGTCCAAAAGTTTGTGGACACCCCTTCTAATGAATGCATTTACTGCTGTACAAATGCACACTCTCTGGAGCACATACACATGAACCTATTGGCACCATGCTGCCTAACACCAGGCGTGGGCTAAAGGGGTGTAAAGCCCCCCAGCATTGAGCTGTGGAGCAGTGGAGGAACTGTGTTCTCTGGAATGATGGATAGTGGAGCTCCATCCAGTACTTTTGGGATGAGTTGGGTTGGTGATCATCCAACATCCTGACCTCACCAACAAACACAGTCGCTGAATGCAATCAAATCCTCACAGCAATGCTCCTTCAAAATCTAGTAGACAGCATTCCTTCATCCCAGGAGAGTAGAGAGAGTTACTCCAACAAAAGCAGGATAGGCTAGAAAGAATGAATGAGCAGGTGTCCAAATACTTCTGCCCTTACAGCGTATGACTTATTTTGTGTCTATTTATCACACCGGGAATTTATTGCTCAATTTTTGGTATTTTTTTTATGATCTTTCATTATGTTAATGGTTAAATTGGCACAAAATTGTTTAACCCCTTATTCTGTGAGCTGGCGTTCAATTTTACTCAAGTGCAGTGCACGGATCATCCACTAGGGGGATATGATTTATTTTCTTAATTGATCTAAATCAACCATGTAAACGTAAATATCGCCCACCCCTAATTCCTAAAAACCGACACACACACACACACACCTTCTGCTTGGGCTCCTGTAGAAGAATCTTCTTCATGTGGTAACTGATGGCTTTCTTCAGGTCCTTCTCTCGCATGTTTCTCAGTAGGGTGCTGGAGACAAAGCTCTCAATACCCCAGTCCTTCCTACAGACACACAAACACACACACACACACACACACACACACACAGAAGAACACTAATGAAGACCCAAGTGCTATAACACATAGCAAGGAAAGTGCCTGGTGGAAACCTGGACCAACAGCAATGCTCCAAAATGACATCCATAAACTACTGTATTACTGTAGAAGCTCCAGGTCTCATTAGAACAGATGCAGGTAAACATAAATCCTGTAAAAAGGAACAAAAACATTTGGAGGTTCTTCAGGAACTGTGGAGGAACCTCTTAAGGTACTTTGAGGAACTTTCAAGTAACCATTTCTTGTAAAAACCTTTTCTTGAGGTTCCTCTACAATTTCAAATGGAAGAACCTCCAAGGGTTAACATCATTAAGCACAATTCCAACTCTTGTCTTAGTTTGAGAAGATCCAAAGCTACTTCGAACATGACCGTCATCCGAGGGTGGACCAGCAGTGGCCAGCAGTCAGTGGGGTGCTGACCTTATCAAGCCAACAGACCCACATATGCTCGCTATGAGGGGTCTTCTTCTTAAGCACTAGATTCACCAAACCAGGTGTTGCAGGGGGACTCTAAATAATACTGGACTCCCATGAGGAGCCCAGGAGCTCTGGGTTTTCTGGTTTGGGGGGTCGTCACTAGTGTGTGTATGTGTGTGTGTCCTTACGTGACAGTCTTTAGGTGTGTTTTGGGGGACTGGCCGGTGCTGGCGAGTCTCTCCTGAATGTGCAGCGCCGCCAATCTGAGAGCTGTGTTACACTTCATCTCCACAGCAAACCGCTCCTGCAAGACATCGCTCACACTCTAATACACACACACACACACACACACACACACACACACACACAGCAGCAGCATTGTATTACTTGTGAGGACTACATTTAATTATATTTAATTAAATATGAAATTAGGACTACATCTTTCTATTGGGCCCCCATCACACACAATACCCCCGACAGTGACGGTCAGCACCGCAGCGATGTGGGGAGAGAGCGCCATCTACCCACCCTGGAGTGAGCAGGGGTCTCAGCTGCCGACAGCTAGCAGCATGACCGGGATTCGAACCAGCGATTCTCTGATCACAGTGGTAGCGCCTCAGTCCACTGGATCACTCGGGGCCCCACCCATAGTTTCAGCCCTAGGACGGGCATAGACTGACCATCGGGAGGACCGGCACGATTTCCTGTGGGCCCCTATAGGTGGGGGGCACCAGTCAATCACGCTTTTACGTTTTCCACAGCAGGATCTCTTCCACACTTTTCCCCACCTTTGTCTGGAGTCTGTCTGTCAGCTGGTTGGTCCGAGGGTGGACCAGCAGTGGCCAGCAGTGGCCATATCAAGCCAAATGACCCATATATGCTCGCTATGAGGGGCCCTCTTCTTTGACATCTGTTCACAGGGCAAAAGGACAGTCCACTGGGGGCAGGGGGCGCTAAAACCTTGCAAAGCTGGATGTCAAATTCCTGCAAGTGTAACAGCCAAAATAGATGTAAATACAGCAGGTCTCCATGACCTCCCGCCATCTCCACGGGTCTGAATGACCAGAGCAGTAGGTGAAGTGTTTCGACACAGCCTTGCCCTGGCTGAGGACATTCAGACAAAACACACACACACACACACACACACACCTGCAGGTAGAGGTACTCGAAAGCTACAGGATCTTCCTCCAGCATGTCTTCTGGCTCTTTGGGCATGAAGCAGACACGGAACAAGCACCGATAGTCATGAGACTCCTTCTTCTGGATCACCTACACCCAATAAGAATGATAGAGAGTTAGCCAATAGTTCTGCAATGAATTCTGGTAAACAATCTCAGACACAGTTTGCAGTCATGTGCAAAAGTTTGTGCACCCCTGCAAAAGTGGTGGCCCACTGAATGCCTTCTATTTGAAGGCCACTTAATTTGAAGACATTAATGTGGGTTTAAGCACCAATACAGGTCCTTCCACACCCTCCCTTTAACACACCTGATCCAGGTAATGGAGACCTTCAGGGTGGAAGATCTCCAGGCAGGTATACGGAAATGACCCCTGTTTTGACTGGCTGCCCTGCATTGAGCCTCGTTCCAAAAGAAGGCCTCCAGGATTCCCTGCCAAGTTCTTACCAAGCTTCTGCAACCCTGTGGTTTTGGCAGGGGTCGGCAGTTGAAATATGAACGATCTGGTCAGTGGTAATCCTGCGGTGGTCCATTTCCACTGCTGTACGAGCTAAAGAGGGGCTGATTAATTGGAGTAGCAGATGGGCTCCTTCTTGACACCCATCAGAGCACCTAACAAAAAGGCCAATGAGTGTATATAAATTGACAAAAGTATTGGGACACGGCTTATTCACTCTTTCTCCTGCTTACCTATCTCTGTACCTATCTAGCTTCCCACTAGATTTTGCTGGAGCACTGCTGTGAGGATTTGACTGCATCCAGCGACATGAGCGTCACCACCTCAGCTCATCCCAAAAGTACTGGACGGAGCACCATCCATCATTCCAACAGGTTTATCTGCTCCAGAAAGTCCTGTTCTATTGGCAGTGCTTCTCTACAGGGCTGTGTTTGCGCATCTGTGTCAGCAATGGGTGCCACTTAAAGTGGCTGAGTGCATTTAATAGAAGGGGTGTCCACAAACTTTTGGTACTTGATGTGTTACTCAGCGTGTGCCTACCTCTTGAATCAGCTCCTCTTCATGCAGCAGAAACAGCTTGGTAATGCTGTACTGCTGTTCCAGCACGAGAGAGAAGTGCTCAATGCGGGATATGGACAGCTTCTCCTTCAGGGTCATCACTATGTCCTAGTGGGCGAGAAACCAGCAGAAAGGTGCCTTAGAGATCATGCTGAAACATGACCCCCCCTCCCAGCTAGTGCTGCTCCCTCGGCTGGGATTTAATTCAGCACTGCCATCTCATCAATAACGGGAGCAGGGCTCTGGGTCTTGATACTGTAATTATACTTTAGCCAAACAAACAATGGGAATATCCGGTAGATCCAGGGCCATTAAGTGTATTACACAGCTTGACCTGGTGCAGCTGAATGGTCCAAATAATGCCTCTTGATCTATTAGTGAACCACTGGCCTAGATGAAGTGCACATTCAATCATCTTGCATAACGGCAGCGCAATATTATCACAAAAGCTACGGCCTGGTCCCTGGTCCATGTCGACAGGTAACACCATTTTGGTCAGTTTTCTTCAAAGGCTCAGCAGCACCACGCTTACCAGAGCTTCCACTCCAGCAAGTTCATGAAATGTTAAATTCTGTCACTGTCCAAATACTTAATAAAATTAAGAAAATGACAACAGTCACGGTCACAATGAAAAAAATCCAAACCCATCATACCTTAACTGTGGTCTTGGGTTCGAATTTGAAGGCCTTGGTCTGGCCGTTCTCCAGGTAGACCTTCAGGACGTTGGGCAGGAACAGCAGAGAGTTGCCCTGGAGGTCAAAGAAAGGTCACTTACACTGTCCAGACACCCTGCTGAGAGAGTCTCTGCTCACAGAAGAAAGATTAAAGAAAACACCAGGCTGAGCATCTCATGGTTTTAATTTCTCTCATGAATAATTGAACAGGGTTCCGTTTGACAACGCTCAAGGCAAACGCCTCAGACTGCAGATCCAGGATCAGTACCATCACGTCCTGGAAGGTGGGCGGCATTTCGCTGTGGTTGCCACAAATCTTCTCCAATGTTCACCAATTTTGGTAGGAACGTACCTGTAGATCTCAACATGTCACGCGTATCACCCATTGGCTTGTATCAGCTCTGCCCAGCCGGAAGTCTGCCAAATTGGAATTTGTGAACTCATTCGAACTCCTTCTAGAGGTACGAGGATTGGCCGACCACTATGACCAAGCTTGTTGACCAGCAAGACCAAATGAAATGCAACAAACACTATGCTGGTCAACAGCTGGATAACCAGCTAGCTAACAGGATGACCTGTTTTCGCTACATTAGAGCCTCGCAGCTCTAAGAAAGCCAGCTAGGCTTGCTCTCGGCATTTAGGAAGGGGAACCAACCACCGAGCTGTGCCGTTAACGCCGTCCCATCTGAGGTAAAAATACAAACGATCGAAAGCTGAGGAGGTCAGGCCACGTCAGTTTGTTTAAAGGAGCTCCGACCCACCGTGTGCACTATCTGCTCGGTAAAGCTTCACTCCGCATGGCACGAATACAGACAGACCTCCTTAAATAAACGATTAATTGAATAATTAATAAATTACCAATGAATTATTAAAGAAGAACTCTGCCTAAAATGCCCCCCTCCCTTTCTTTCTCTCCTCTCCTTTCCCTTGCTGAGTCTCTCATATCCTCTCCAACGCCTTCCCATTCCCAGCACCGGGCCTTTTCCTTCACCGATGTTCTTTAAGTGTTCTCCGATCGATTATCACACGCCGTGTTTCGACGCGTTTCTCTGTACTTAGAAACGACCAAAAACCTATCGATCCAAAACACTCGTGGCACGTTGGCTTCCGTTATCTTTATACTGACAACGAGGACACTCGAGAAAAATACTGGGCCGTTCCCCCAGATTACGTTATATCGTTTATAATACAGCATGTATTATGGTTTAGGACAAGTTCTGGGCTAGCACCTTAGCTTGTGGGTAGCTTGTTAACGCAGTTAACGCATACGTTTCTGCTTACTGGCTGTATTAGCCAGTGCTCAGCATGTCAGTTCGTCAGTGTATAGTGCACTAGCTTGTGGTTAGCATGTAAGTTGCTGAGGCTAGGCATTTAATGCCTCCTAGCATGGTCGAAAATGGTGATACATACATACACACATACTGTCAGTCAGTCAGTATCACCATTTTAGACTCAGGTATCTAACCTAAACTGCAACTTACATGCTAACCGCAAGCTAGTGCGCTGTACACTGACGAACTGACATGCTAAGCACAGGCTAAGCGTATGTGTTAACTGTGTAGAATAAGCCTACAAGCTACCCACAAGCTAAAGTGCTAGCCCAGAGCTAGCACCCTGATGTGCTCAGGTCTGTGGAACTTGCTATAATGCTATAATACACGCTACAATACTGCAACAATACATTCCACAGACCTGAGCAAATCAAGGTGCTAGCTCAGGGCTAGCACTTTAGCTTGGGCTACACAGATAATGCATTAGTGTGTGTTTACTGGCTGTATTAGCTTGTGTTTAGCAGGTCAGTTTGTGTTTACTACATTACCTGCCTGTATGTTAGTCAGTGTGTAGCGCACTAGCTGTAAGTACTTCAGATTTAGCGTGTGGTAAGCGTATCAGTACACGTGTGGTATGTTATGTTAAATTTCAGATTTTGGTTAGCATATCCATTAGCATTTGTGGTTAGCGCATGAGTTCATGTTTACCTCATTAGCTGATGGTGGAAATGCTAGCTACCTCACTGCTATCTGCTTACAGTTAGCATGGCTAGCATCTCTATCAGTCAGTGTAACATAGATAAACATCTGTATGTTAAATAGTTCATGTTAACATCTGTATGTTAAATAGTTAAGGTTTACCACAGATTTAGCTGGTGCTTAGCATATCAGTACATGTTTAGTGTGTTATCTCATGGCTAGTGCGCTAGTTAGTTAATGTTTACCACAGATTTAGCTTGCGGTTAGCATGTTAGTACGCTGATGTATAGTATGTATGATGTATAGTATGTATGTATGATGTATAGTATGTATGTATGATGTATAGTATGTATGATGTATAGTATGTATGTATGATGTATAGTATGTATGATGTATAGTATGTATGTATGTATAATGTATAGTATGTATGTATGATGTATAGTATGTATGTATGATGTATAGTATGTATGATGTATAGTATGTATGTATGATGTATAGTATGTATGTATGTATGATGTATAGTATGTATGATGTATAGTATGTATGTATGATGTATAGTATGTATGATGTATAGTATGTATGTATGATGTATAGTATGTATGTATGATGTATAGTATGTATGTATGTATGATGTATAGTATGTAAGATGTATAGTATGTATGTATGATGTATAGTATGTATGTATGTATGATGTATAGTATGTATGATGTATAGTATGTATGTATGATGTATAGTATGTATGTATGATGTATAGTATGTATGTATGTATGATGTATAGTATGTATGATGTAAAGTATGTATGTACGATGTATAGTATGTATGTATGATGTATAGTATGCTAGTATGTTACGTCAGATCTTGGTTAGCATATCCATTAGCATTTTGCACATTAACCTGTGGTTAGCAGGAGTTCATGTTTACCTCATTAGCTCATGGTGGAAACGCAAGCTACCTCACTGCTATCAGCTCACAGTTATCATGGCTAGCGTCTCTATCGGTCTGTGTAACATAGATATTATTAGATAGATATTAGCTTATATCATATATATATATATTTCGCTGTATCAAACCTGTATTCATTTTATGAATTTATTAATGTTGAAAGATGACTTTTGTAAATGGATACACTGCTGAAAGGAGCACAAACCAGAAGATTAATGATGGTGGGATCTGACCATTTCCAGTAAGCAAATTTTCATTTACTCCCTCTGTCTCTCTCCCTCCCTTCCTCTCTCTCTCTCTCTCTCTCTCTCTCTCTCTCTCTCACTCGCTTCCTCTCTCGCTCTCTCTCCATTAATGAGAAGAGGATGTGGTTTTTCTGTGCTATTAATGAAAAAACATCAGCATCAGAGATCCCTCGCCTGCTGAGTCAAATTTCCCCTAAGAACATCAGCAAACACACACACACACACACACACACACTAAATACTTTATCTGGTTCCACATTAAAGATGAATTAAGCAATGGGAACCTAATGTATGTGAAAAGAGTCCATATGTATTATATATATAGTCCATAAACACAATCAAGGTTGCAGAACCTTGTATCTCCTAAAACCTTCTGAACTTTCAATGGAAGTCAATGGAGAAAGATCTTAGTCATCCTAAAATTTGAGGAACCTTTAAGGAACCCTTTTCAGTTTCAAACTTAAGAAGCTCCAAAGGTTTCTTGAGGAACATAGACGTGTAACTGTGCGCATGCTAATCTAAAGGTATGACTGTTCGACCACAGTGCGGTGGGACAGCTCACCTGTGAGTGACCGTTGACGACCACCTCTTCGGCAAATCGCACCTTAACCGGGTTGGACTTCAGCTTGGCTCTTTTCTCCGGGGTTATGAAGGACGACTTAGGCCCCTATACACAAACAAGAAAACAGACACCCCCGTGTATGTAGACGCTATGCGTCCAAAAGTATTGGGACACTGTTTAATGAGTGAGTTCAGCTACTTTACTTTACAGTGCACCCATTCCATCATGGTAAAGCACTGCCGCTATAGCAAGACGCTCTGGAGCACCCGGTGCCATCCGGCACATTGAGGGGTGTAAAGCTGAGACCATATTCGGCTGTCATGGGCGAATGCCATCAAATCCACACATCTTCTAAAGAGGCTGTTACTCCCGCAAGGAGAAAACTAACTATCTGTTATCACCATTGATTTCCAAAGCAGCTCTGGAGGAGCAGGTGTCTACAAACTTTTGGACACATTTATATACACAGCCCGACATTTCGGCCCGGCTTCTCAGGTGTTTGTGATGACTTTTAGGCTTGAACTTAGACCCTGTTTAAACCGGACCACTTCATGGTTCTCGAGTATCAGGATTGGATCTGGATTAAGCCGATCCACATCAGAGCTGCAGGTGTGAACGCATCCCTCATAGAGTTTGTCCTCAAGTATAGTGGACTCCTTAAAAAAAGGTGCCCACTCAGCACTCAGGAGCGCGAAAGTGAGACTTGTGCCGGTCTGGACTTGGACTGAAGCCCTAGATGTGCTCTCCAACCTCTTTCCATTAACCTCCACTCTCAAAAAAGAAAAATCAAGGCACTATAAAGGGTTCTTTGAGAAATGCCGTGGTTCCATAAAGAATCTCTGTTGTAAAACATATGCACACTATATGGACAAAAGTATTGGGACACCTGCTCATTCATTGTTTCAATCAAAAAAAGAGTGTATCCTGCTTTGGCTGTCCAGGAAATAATCTGCTGGGGGGCTTTATACCCCTCTAGCCTCTAGTTCATGATTCTGATCTGCTTCAGAGAGTCCTATTCTATTGGCAGCACTTCCCAGGGACTAGACAAGTTGTGTGTATCTGTGTGCATTTGCACATCTGTGTCAACAGATAGTAGCTGAATGTGTTCATTAGAAGAGGTGTCCACAAATATTTGGACATACAGTCAGTCTTCACACCTTTACATCACGCGTGTAAGTGTGTGAAAAGATGCTCACCACTGATATTCTGAGGACCGTCATCGTTACCGTGTCCTGACACTCCCTGTACAGGTAAGAGAGAGAGATAGAGAGGGAAATAAATATACAGATATTGATAATCCACAATCATTGGAAAAGGTCAGCTCGTCCAGCATGGATACTGCAGCATGAGCATGGCTACCTCGCCAGCCGCTGACCTCGCCCAGCATAGACACTGCAGCATGAGCATGGCTACCTCGCCAGCCGCTGACCTCGCCCAGCAAGGATACTGCAGCATGAGCATGGCTACCTCGCCAGCCGCTGACCATGTCCAGCATGGATACTGCAGCATGAGCATGGCTACCTCGCCAGCCGCTGACCTTGCTCAGCAAGGATACTGCAGCATGAGCATGGCTACCTCGCCAGCCGCCGGCCTCGCCCAGCATCGATACAGCTTAGTGAAAGAGGATGGGTCATGCAGGGCAGCCGCTCCCCCAGTTGCGGCTCAAACTTTAGATCACTAGGTTTATCTTTAGCTTTAGCTTTAGCTTTCCAGACTGCTCAGACTCAAAGAGAGGGTAGAGCCATGTTAGCCTTCTGATTGGTCAGGGCTATGTTCCACATGGAGAAGAAAGCAGTACTGGTGAAATCCAGCTCCACACTGACACTGGGGGCCCTGAGGAGCCAGATTCACTTCATTAGAGAGAAAACTAATGAGGATCTAGGACCTCAAAGGCTTTAATAGTATTAAATATTAATAATAACTGATACTTGATTCCAAACTTTTGAACATACTGTCCATTAAATACACAAAATACACAAATACAGCACCTGATGATGTCAGCAGCCTGCTCTGTGGACAGGTCGTCCACTGCAACGTTGTTGATTTTGACAAGCTGGTCACCAGGTAAAAGTTTGCCGTCTGCAGGACCACCTACAACACACACACACAAACACACACACACACACACACACACACACACACACACACACACAAATCCTATCATTTGACTCTGATTCTTTTAGTGCCTAATATCCGATTTGCTTGGGTGTACGCCCTGTCTCTGGTTTAGGCAATTATATCAATTACATCATCCCTCACGGGATTGGAATGAATTCGGCTCTGCCCAGCATGGTTGCCGTGGTGATGTGGGAAGGCGCTGGGCAACAGATGGTCTTGGGTTACCCAATGCCATGACTTCCTGTTGTTCGACTTACTTTACAGCCCACTAAGCCCCACACTTCCATTACCGCTGTGTGCAGAAATGACAGCTATCGCTATAGTCCGCATGTAGTGAAACTGCACGTTAAAGGTGGCCTAGGTGAATAACAGGGGTTCGCTACATGGAAGTGACAAACCGTGGAAACTCGACCACCACTGCTGTTCCTCCTCCTGCAAAAAAAAAACAAATCACAAAACAGGCCAATTCTAAAACCCCAAAACTGTTGCATCACAGTCTCGACTCGCCATACGTACACCCCAACTCCTTGTAGCATTACATGCAGATAGTTGACACTTTTGAAGCCCTATTTTAGCGATCTTTTGGCGTTCCGCCAACCATTTACCGTGCAGCGTGATTTAGGGCGTGTCGGTGTATCTTCGCTATGGTAACAACAGGAAAAGTTTGCCTTGCTCGGCTCCAAACTCTCGAAATGCATGTACTCTTAATGGGCATTACGTGCAGTAATAAACCAATCAGGTGTGGTCTGACTTTGGCGGGTTGCTATTCCAGTGGTGTAGGGGGGGGCTGGGGGGCTGGGGTTCAAGTTTGATAGGGCCCAAGGTGTTATTTTGGCAGAATTGACCCTTTTTCTCTATGTTTACCCTTCAATCGGTAACTGACATTGTGTATGGCACTGTCCAAATACTTATGGTGGGTTGTATTCGAGCAATAAATGGAAAACAGACTGAATGAAAACATGTGTACTATGACTGTGTTATTGATTGCCGTTGATGTTAGGCTCAGGTTCTGTGCTGACCAGCTTAATCACCACTTTGCTTCACAGACTAAGGCTTTTCCCATTAGCTCCATACGGCCTAATAGCCGTTTAATGGCCCACTGGATATCAGCAGCAGTGATGGCATCATAGTGGCCACTGTGAAGCCGTCATAGTTGGGGGTTCTGTTTTCGCCATGGCGATGGAACCTTTCTACGGAACTAGGTTGAGGTCACTCTCCACTCAGCACTTCACAGGGTCTTCACAGCGTTGTCGGCCCAGCACCTCCAAGGCCTGGTTCCATATGTGCGTGGACCGGAGCCTGAAGGGGTGTTGATATGCTGGGGACACCAGACACAGGTTCTGGAGGCAGCTCTAGTACGGCCTACAGCGCATCAAGGGTCACCTGCCGTTCTACTCGAGGCCTTGCATCTTCTGGACTGAAGCCACACATCTAGGCATGTGTTCTGTCCTCCTGTATCTTCTCCATGTTGAGAGATCCGATTTGGGCCCTGGCAGCAGCTCTGGCTTAGAATCTAAGCTATGTATCTTCTGATCTGAAGACCTCCAGCCTGTCCTCCTCCGTGTTCTCCATGTTAGGAGATCCCATCTGGATCCTGGTCGCAGCTCTGGCTCTGCTCACCTTCAATGCTCTCGCCTCCCAGACTCACCTTCCTCCATGCACTCTCTGATCTGAAGACGTCAAGCCTGTCCTCCTCTACGTTCTCCAAGAAAGGAGATCTCATTTTGGGCCTGGTGGCAGCTCTGGTTCAGAACCTAATCCATGTATCTTCTGATCTAAAGATGTCCAGCCTGTCCTCCTCTACGTTCTCAGCACATAAGCCATGTATCTTCTGATCTGAAGACCTCCAGCCTGTCCTCCTCCGTGTTCTCCATGTTAGGAGATCCCATCTGGATCCTGGTCGCAGCTCTGGCTCTGCTCACCTTCAATGCTCTCGCCTCCCAGACTCACCTTCCCCCATGCACTCTCTGATCTGAAGACGTCCAGCCTGTCCTCCTCTACGTTCTCCAAGAAAGGAGATCTCATTTTGGGCCTGGTGGCAGCTCTGGTTCAGAACCTAATCCATGTATCTTCTGATCTAAAGATGTCCAGCCTGTCCTCCTCTACGTTCTCAGCACATAAGCCATGTATCTTCTGATCTGAAGACCTCCAGCCTGTCCTCCTTCGTGTTCTCCATGATAGGAGATCCCATTTGGATCCTGGTCGTAGCTCTGGCTCTGCTCACCCTTAATACTCTCACCTCCCAGACTCTCCTTCCCACTCTGTGCCATGAACTCTCTGGTCTGAAGACGTCCAGCCTGTCATCCTCTACGTTCTCCATAAAGGGAGATCTGATTTGTGGCCTGATGGCAGCTCTGGCTCAGAACCTAAGCCATGTATCTTCTGATCTAAAGATGTCCAGCCTGTCCTCCTCTACGTTCTCCATGAAGGGAGATCTGATTTGGACCCTGGCAGCAGCTCTGGTTTAGAATCTAAGCTATGTATCTTCTGATCTGAAGACCTCCAGCCTGTCCTCCTCCGTGTTCTCCATGTTAGGAGATCCCATCTGGATCCTGGTCGCAGCTCTGGCTCTGCTCACCTTCAATGCTCTCGCCTCCCAGACTCACCTTCCCACTCTGTGCCATGAACTCTCTGATCTGAAGACGTCCAGCCTGTCCTCCTCTACGTTCTCCATAAAGGGAGATCCGATTTGGGGCCTGGTGGCAGCTCTGGCTCAGCACATAAGCCTGGCACCTTCTGACCTGAAGACCTCCAGCCTGTCCTCCTCTACGTTCTCCATGAAGGGAAATCCGATTTGGGGCCTGGCAGAAGCTCTGGCTCAGAACCTAAGCCATGTATCTTCTGATCCGAAGATGTCCAGCCTGTCCTCCTCTACATTTTCCATGATAGGAGATCCCATCTGGATCCTGGTCGTAGCTCTGGCTCTGTTCACCTTCAATGCTCTCGCCACTCAGACTCAGCCTCCCACTCTGTTCCATGCACTCTCTGATCTGAAAACGTCCAGCCTGTCCTCCTCTACGTTCTCCAAGAAAGGAGATCTGATTTTGGGTCTGGTGGCAGCTCTGGTTCAGCACATAAGCCATGTTTCTTCTAAACTGAAGACCTCCAGCCTGTCCTCCTGTACGTTCTCAGCATATAGGTT
Source organism: Salminus brasiliensis (assembly GCF_030463535.1). NCBI lineage: Eukaryota > Metazoa > Chordata > Actinopteri > Characiformes > Bryconidae > Salminus > Salminus brasiliensis. The sequence continues at coordinate 3,193,142 of NC_132901.1, forward strand.
ATGTATCTTCTAAACTGAAGACCTCCAGCCTGTCCTCCTCTACGTTCTCAGCATATAGGCTATGTATCTTCTGATCTGAAGACCTCCAGCCTGTCCTCCTCCGTGTTCTCCATGTTGGGAGATCCCATTTTCGGTCTGGTCACAGCTCTGGCCATGCCTACCTTCCATGCTCTTGGATTCTAAACTCACCTCCTCAATTGAAGCCACCCTCTGATTTGAGGACTGCTAGCCCATCCTCATCTCTGTTCTCCACCTACTCTACATGTCTCTGGTTTTAAATCAGACAGAAGAGATACAGACAGACGACCTGAAGTGTCACTATTTTTATTAATAAATCGTTTGTTGAGCATTGACAAACAGTGTGTTACTTGGACTAGACTTCAGTAGAGATGAAAAAATTAATGTCTAGTAACTTTCCCAATTTTCCATTTCTACAGTTACGTACTGTTATACTATATATACTGTCATAACTACATAATGTATTGGTTTTATAGTGCTTTTCAAAATAAATCATACTTTTAGCTTAAACCTGATTAATAAGCCTTGATTTGAGGGTTTATTTAAATTTCTCCCATTTAAAATGGATAAAAAATTTATGCTACCATTAATATAATGTCAAGTAACATCATAATATGAATACATTTAAAATCAAGCCAGTTTAAGTCCTGCACTATGATTTTTAAAAGTTTACAAGTTTTAATGAATAATTATGAATTATTAAGACACTCTGAAGCCATGAATACATTCCTAAAAAGTATATATTGGGATATATCTATCACAATTATTTTAATTCTATTATATTAGCAGACAATTCTGCTTGTTTCCAGCATTATACTTAAAGCAAGAAAACTAATCTGCAGTATGTCTTGAAACTTGCCACAGTATCTGCCAATACAATTTCCCAAAGATAGTTTCAATTGATAAAATTAATAAGATAAGATATTTGATGAGATTTAAATAATTATTTATGACAAATAAATATGATTAATGGTCTTCTGCAATACTTACAAAACAAAGCAAGCAATATTAAATAATTATTAAATAATAATAAACTTATAATTGTACTTAATTTTATCTAGTGAATGCGTCATATACAGTATATATTTATACAGTATTATAGTGTGTGTATGTATATATATATATATATATATATATATATATATATATATATAGCTCCCCGGACAAAACCATTGTCACCTTGTTTAAGGTGGTAGTGACCTCAGGCTCCTGCAGATGGCACTGCACAAGGATGCTGGGGCTATACATACCTGCGGGGAGTGCGACAGGACTCAGACATTGAGAATAGGTGGTACAATTGGTGCAATTTTCATTTGCTGGACCACCTGTACTCCATCTAAGGCTCCGATCACACACCCTGCAGGTATTTATCGTCTGATCGCTTCATGCATCGGCATCTACAGGAGCCTAAAGTTACTACCACTAAGTGCCTCTTTCTGTATGTGTGCTTGAGCGTGTACCTGCAGTGACCTCCTGCACCTGGGGTGGAGTGTGTGTGGACACGGTGAAGCCGTGGGAGTTGAGGGCCAAGTCAAATGGAATCTGAGCGGTCACTCTGATTGGACAGCTTCTCTGTTCCTGGGGACTGGCGTCAGGAGCACGTCCATCTTCAAACACACGCTCTCTTTTAAAGGATGGGGGGGGGGGGGGGGGACACACAAATCATCTGGGTATTAGAATATACAGTACAGCTGCACTTCTTAGGAGCCCCCAAAGGCTGGTGGGCAACAGACGCCCATGGACTAAAGCCAGGATGTTGGTTAAGTTAAGTGAACACACACACACACACACACACACACACAGGTGGATACCTGCTGGTGGAGTCCCTGGAACGGCGTAGCCAGCGTCCCACCACCTGCTCCACTCTGCTGGTCCTGCGTGACGGAGAGCGGCTGCGGTCCCGCTCCTCCATTTAGCTGGAAACATTGCAAACACACACATAGGTCAAACATCTGACCACAGTATCCAGAAACCACTGTCCACACTACATGCTAATATCTGGTTAAATGCCTCCTATAGCAAGATGCACCTTGACCAGCTGGCCAACAGGCTTTTCTGGCAGAAATCTTTGTCCTGTTGGAACAGCTCATTGGTTCCCCACCCTGGTCCTGGAGGCAGTGTAAACACTAAAATGTGCGGGACGGGGGTCCTTCAGGACCAGGGTTAGGACAACTGCTCTAGCTGATGGTAGCTGATGGACCAGCCCCAGAGCATGATGCTACCACCGCCATGCTTAACAGCTGGTCCATTGTTGTTGGGGTCAAAGCCTTATCTTTACACCTCCAAACAAACCTCTGGTCACCATCAAATAAATAACCTAGGTGAGTGTATGAATATACACACACAGTCCTATCAGAAGATTATGACCACCCCTGGATTGGGTGGGATTGGGTGGGATTGGGTGGTTTACAAACTCCAGCAGCACTGCCAGTCTTATGAGCTACAGGCGATGCTACCTAATGATGAGGTTGTGACAAACCACTCGTATTGTTGGGTGTTTCCTCAGGGCTCCTAATGGCCACTGATGTTTGATGAGAACTGGCTCTGTAAGTAAGTGCTTATGGGTAATGCTGCACTGCTGAAATGGGTCCCAGTGAGTTCAATGAGTGGCCATCCATGTAATTAGTGTTTACCGCAGCACGTGGGCCTATCACACACAATACATCCACCGAGCTGCGGGACAGCAAATTGCTTTCTGATGGGGCTGGAGCACACAGGACCCCATCACACACGTCCCAGGGGGCCTGGCAGAGACAGCACGGTGCCCTATGGCTGACAGAGAGAGAGGGCGAGAGTGCCAGAGAGAGAGGGCGAGCGAGAGAGAGAGAAATCCCTACAGATCATGACTCACTGTGTTCTCTGGTTTCACTAAATCTGGCCCACAGCATCCACCCCATCTGTCTCCCGGTCGCCATCATTATTACCATTATCAGCGACACACTTATCACCGGGACAGGCAGCTTTACGAGCATCAGCAGTCGGCATTAACGGCATCTTTATCAATCATTTCATAATTGATGCCAGTGACACCATTAGCATAACAGCTTTATCAATATTTAGAATAGTTTGTAGAGATAACAGCAGCAACTCAAATAAACACATTTAAATACATGTATAAACATGATCAAATGAATTAATTTATAATATTATAGAATTAAATATCATTTATTATAATTAAAGTAATGAGAAATCTTTGTATTAAGGATTGGTTCTTGTCTAATTTACATAATCAAAGCCAGGCCAATAACCAAACACAGTCGATCGATCGGCTAGTGGAGCTAATAAGCACCCACTTTTTAGAATTTCATTTTTGTAGCCCTACTTTTTACAGTATTAGGTGTAGTCCTACCTTTTACAGCACTAGGTGTAGTCCTACCTTTTTACAGTATTAGGTGTAGTCCTACTTTTTACAGTAGTAGGTGTAGTCCTACTTTTTACAGTATTAGGTGTAGCCCTACCTTTTCCAACATTAGGTGTAGTCCTACCTTTTACAGCACTGGGTGTAGTCCTACTTTTTACAGTATTAGGTGTAGTCCTACTTTTTACAGTAGTAGGTGTAGTCCTACCTTTTACAGTATTAGGTGTAGTCCTACCTTTTCCAACATTAGGTGTAGTCCCATCTTTTACAGCACTGGGTGTAGTCCTACTTTTACAGTATTAGGTGTAGTCCTACTTTTTACAGTAGTAGGTGTAGTCCTACCTTTTACAGTATTAGGTGTAGTCCTACCTTTTACAGCACTAGGTGTAGTCCTACCTTGTACAGTATTAGGTGTAGTCCTATCTTTTGCAACACTGGGTGTAGTCCTGCATTTTATAGCTCTGGGTGTAGTCTTACCTTTTACAACATTAGGTGTAGCCCTATTTTTTTTTTTTACAACATTAGGTGTAGTCCTATTTTTTTTTACAACATTAGGTGTAGTCCTACCTTTTACAACATTAGGTGTATTTCTACCTTTTACAGTACTAGGTGTAGTCCTACCTTTTACAACACTGGGTGTAGTCCTATTTTTTTTTACAGCACTAGGTGTAGTCCTACCTTTTACAGCACTAGATGTAGTCCTACCTTTTACACCACTGGGTGTAGTCCTACCCTTTACTGTATTAGGTGTAGTCCTACCCTTTACAGCACTAGATGTAGTCCTACCTTTTACAGCACTGGATGTAGTCCTACCTTTTACAGCTCTAGATGTAGTCCTACCTTTTACAGCTCTAGATGTAGTCCTACCTTTTACAGCACTGGATGTAGTCCTACCTTTTACAGCTCTAGATGTAGTCCTACCTTTTGCAGCACTGGATGTAGTCCTACCTTTTACAGCTCTAGATGTAGTCCTACCTTTTACAGCACTAGATGTAGTCCTACCTTTTACAGCTCTAGATGTAGTCCTACCTTTTACAGCACTAGATGTAGTCCTACCTTTTACAGCTCTAGATGTAGTCCTACCTTTTACAGCTCTAGATGTAGTCCTACCTTTTACAGCACTAGATGTAGTCCTACCTTTTACAGCTCTAGATGTAGTCCTACCCTTTACAGCTCTAGATGTAGTCCTACCTTTTACAGCACTGGATGTAGTCCTACCTTTTACAGCTCTAGATGTAGTCCTACCTTTTACAGCACTGGATGTAGTCCTACCTTTTACAGCTCTAGATGTGGTCCTACCTTTTACAGCTCTAGATGTAGTCCTACCTTTTACAGCTCTAGATGTAGTCCTACCTTTTACAGCTCTAGATGTAGTCCTACCTTTTACAGCTCTAGATGTAGTCCTACCTTTTACAGCTCTAGATGTAGTCCTACCTTTTACAGCACTGGATGTAGTCCTACCTTTTACAGCTCTAGATGTAGTCCTACCTTTTACAGCTCTAGATGTAGTCCTACCTTTTACAGCACTAGATGTAGTCCTACCTTTTACAGCTCTAGATGTAGTCCTACCTTTTACAGCTCTAGATGTAGTCCTACCTTTTACAGCTCTAGATGTAGTCCTACCTTTTACAGCACTGGATGTAGTCCTACCTTTTACAGCTCTAGATGTAGTCCTACCTTTTACAGCACTAGATGTAGTCCTACCTTTTACAGCTCTAGATGTAGTCCTACCTTTTACAGCTCTAGATGTAGTCCTACCTTTTACAGCACTGGATGTAGTCCTACCTTTTACAGCACTAGATGTAGTCCTACCTTTTGCAACACCGGGTGTAGTTCTTAGCAATGTTAGCCTAGCATCTCCCGTTGTAAACTGATTCTGGGGTCAGTGGTCAGTCTCGTTCACTTGAGAACTGCCACTGCTGTATACAGTGAACTCACCACATGGACGGGCCTGTTGTTGTTCAGAGCTCTTCCAGGTAACGGAGAGGTGACCAGAAATCCACAAATCCCTTCCTCTGATCATCTCCTTAAGGCAGAGCTATACATGGCTACATCTTCGCCTCCACCCTCTCTCTCTCTCTCTCTCTCTCTGTTTCGTTCTCTCGCTCTTCCTTAGCTGCCGTCCCACCTCAAGAGGATTAGACACCAGAAGGCCAAGAACCAAAAAAAGGCCTCACCAACGAACAAGCGCCCCTGCTTTTAAGGAAATACTCAATCGCAGAAGTGCTCCTTTAAGGCTAGACCCCATATAAGAAGCCCACTTACAGCGCTTATTGGCGGGTTCATGGACGGCTGCTAAAGGCAGTAGACAGTATATGAGCTATATGGGCTGACGATAAGTGCTTGTGCACAAGGAAACAGGGAATAAACGGGGAATCTGTAATTCGCGGGATCAATAAAAACGGAACGTAATGGGGGGGGGGCTCCATTCAACGTTGTTAGCAATTAGCAGCACCCCTCACCTCCCTCATTCTGTCTGTAGCTGTCTGATCGCCCTCTCTCCATCTGCCTGACTCGCCCTCTCTCTTTCTCCCCCTCTTCCTCTCTCCCCTCGCTCTCTCGATTAGATTAGAGGGCCTCAAAGTGAGGTTTAATTCCCTTTTATGCCCTCGCTGCTCTGTAAAGCAGTCTGGGAGAGACGCTAACCCGCGCTACCGCCGCGGCCTAATGGCTTTACTCCATCTTCAGGGCTTGCGCTAAAGGGAATTGCCAACCATTGAAGTTAAACTGGGGTGTCTACCATTCATTCACTGCTTCAGCGTACTGAAGGGCCGTGACCTGACTCAGAGAGCAGAACCTGAACAGATGCTGCCTGCTGCGTCTCGCTAACCTCAGCCCTTCTGTTTACAGCACTAAAACTAGTCCCACCTTTTACATGAATATGCATAGTCCTGCCTTGCACAGTACTAGAAGTAATCCTGCCTTTTACAGCACTAGGTGTAGTCCTACCTTTTACAGCACTAGGTGTAGTCCTACCTTTTACAGCACTAGGTGTAGTCCTACCTTTTACAGCACTAGGTGTAGTCCTACCTTTTACAGTATTAGGTGTAGTCCTACCTTTTACAGCACTAGGTGTAGTCCTACCTTTTACAGTATTAGGTGTAGTCCTACCTTTTACAGCACTAGGTGTAGTCCTACCTTTTACAGCACTAGGTGTAGTCCTACCTTTTACAACACTAGATGTAGCTCTTCTTTTTACAGTAGTAGGTGTAGTCCTACCTTTTACAGCACTAGATGTAGCTCTTCTTTTTACAGTAGTAGGTGTAGTCCTACCTTTTACAACACTAGGTGTAGTCCTAAATATTTACAGCATATAACTACACCCTACTTTTTACAGTATAAGGCGTAGCCTTGCCTTTTACAGTATTAGGTGTAATCCTACCTTTTACAGCACTAGGTGTAGTCCTACCTTATACAGTACTAGGACTAATCCTACCTTTTACAGTACTAGATGTAGCCTTGCCTTTTACAGTATTAGGTGTAGTCCTACCTTTTACAACACTAGGCGTAGTCCTACATTTTTACAGCATAAAACTACGGCTTACTTTTTACAGTAGTAGGCGTAGTCCTACCTTATACAGTATTAGGTATAGTCCTACCTTTTACAGCACAAAGTGTAGTCCTACCTTTTACTGTAGTAGGTGTAGTCCTACCTTTTACAGTATTAGGTGTAGTCCTACATTTATAGTACTAGGAGTAGTCCTACCTTTTACAGTACTAGATGTAGCTCTTCCTTTTACAGTAGTAGGTCTAGTCCTACCTTTTACAAGACTAGGCGTAGTCCTACATTTTTACAGCATAAAAATACGCCCTACTTTTTACAGTATAAGGTGTAGCCTTGCCTTTTACAGCACTATAAGTAGTCCTTTCCTTTTACAGTAGTAGGCGTAGTCCTACCTTTTACAGCACTAGGTGTAGTCCTACCTTAGACAGTACTAGGAGTAATCCTACCTTTTACAGTACTAGATGTAGCTCTTCCTTTTACAGTAGTCAGTGTAGTCCTACCTTTTACAACACTAGGCGTAGTCCTACATTTTTACAGCATAAAACTACGGCCTACTTTTTACAGTAGTAGGCGTAGTCCTACCTTTTACAGCACTAGGTGCAGTCCTACCTTATACAGTATTAGGTGTAGTCCTACCTTTTACAGCACAAAGTATAGTCCTACCTTTTACTGTAGTAGGTGTAGTCCTACCTTTTACAACACTGGGTGTAGTCCAACCTTTTACAGTACTAGATGTAGCTCCTCCTTTTACAGTAGAAGGTGTAGTCCTACCTTTTACAGCACTAAGTGTAGCTCTTCCTTTTACAGTAGTAGGTCTAGTCCGACCTTTTACAAGACTGGGCGTAGTCCTACATTTTTACAGCATAAAACTACGTCCTACTTTTAAAGTATAAGGCGTAGCCTTGCCTTTTACAGCACTAGCTGTAAAAAAGATAGGACCTTTTACAGTATTAGGTGTAGTCCTACATTTATAGTACTAGGAGTAGTCCTACCTTTTACAGTACTAAATGTAGCTCTTCCTTTTACAGTAGAAGGTGTAGTCCTACCTTTTACAACACTGGGTGTAGTCCTACCTTTTACAGTACTAGATGTAGCTCCTCCTTTTACAGTAGTAGGTGTAGTCCTACCTTTTACAACACTGGGTGTAGCTCTTCCTTTTACAGTAGTAGGTCTAGTCCTACCTTTTTACAGCATAAAACTACGTCCTACTTTTAAAGTATAAGGCGTAGCCTTGCCTTTTACAGTATTAGGAGTAATCCATCATATTTCGGTAGTAAAAAGTAGCCGTACCTTTTCAGAGCACTACGCATAGTCCTTCCTTTAACAACACTTGGTGTAGCAAAAGCACCAGCCGTACCTTTATTGGGAATGGTCCTATCTTTTTTACATTGAACATAATTAATGGGTCATGGGCTGCTTTCACAGCTTAGCTCGTCTGCACCATGTGGGTAACTGGGGTAAATAGTATCCTTTAAATCTTAAAAACATAAGAAACCTAATGATGGTCAAAAAGTACTTGGAGGGTCAGGCGAGGTAAGAATGAGGGAGGTGAGGGCTGCTGCTAATTGATAATTTCACTGAATGGAGTTTGCTATACCTGCTATGGATAAGACAATAGCAGCAGCTAGCCTGAGGCCTGAGTTTTGTCTGTAGCTACTTTTGTCCCGCTTTAAATGGACAACAGTGTCTCACACACTGCTCGAAACCACACGGGTAAGTCCGTTAGAGATTGCCGGACAACTTTTGTGAAGACTCACTCGTACACACACACACTCGCACAGACGAATACAAGGAGACAGTGGCAGACAGCCGACCTGGGGTTGTAGAAGGGTAGAGTAATTGGATTAAGCTGTTAGGGAGCGTTACTGCGTCACACACACTGAGCCGATCACAGCGGCTCATACACACACACACACACACTCACAAACGCACACATGCACTTACCCCAGAGTGTGTTGAGCGTGTGTCAGGGCCCCATCAGAGAGGAAATGTTCCTTGCGCTGCACCATCAGCTCTATGCACTTGGTTATCCATTAGCAAAAGGAGTCCACAGCTTGTTCTACAGCTTTCGCATCAGCACGGCGGTCCGTAAAAAAAAAAGAGCAGGGGGACCATTACAAACGACCATTACACAGCTCCCGCCTTCCTCAGTGGTCTCGTCCAGTACATGTGCTGAGGCTCAGCAGCGTGCCGGGTCTACATCACTGCATGTTCTGGTGGTGGAGAAGCTCTCTTCCTCTGATTCCTTCCCTTGGGCTGGCATAGCGCTGTGCCGTCCACCGGCAGTCAGCTTATGGATCTTCTCCTTGACCCTGGATGGATTTCAGTTGTTGAACAAATGCGTTTAGCCTCTGAAGGCCGTTCCTACATTACTCCACTTATTGTGACCCAGGCATCCACATCCATTAGGAACACAATCCAAGAAGACGGCCTTGTCGTCTTCTGGCCATCGGTGTCCTCGCTAATGTCTCCGCAACTTCCACAGGGATGGTTTTCTGGCAAGAACAGAAGAACAGAACAGAAGCACCAAGTCACACAACTGTATCCATCAAATGACGCTACTGTGCTCTAATAAATAATAACCGCATGTAGTAATATTAGGTCATTTCAGTAATATTTACCATTTAAATATGGTATGAAGTCCAGAACAATATACAAATGCTGCCTATACGTTTTTAGGTGGACAAAACTTTAATAAATTACAAAATATATGACAATATAAAGAATACACGGGACTCCCTTATATCTAACCTATAGTTATATGTGGAAATATATGTCATATATATGCCAAATAAATGGCTAACAAATCCAGGCAGGCCTAGTTTTGCCGGACCGCCATTGGCTGCATTGAATGGTCAGTGAAAAATGACCTCTATTCTGTTTCCTGTAGCATTTCCTGTGGCCCTGCCTGGTAAAGGCCCTCAGAGCCTTAATATGTGGACCACAATTTGTGGTCTAATTTGCGGTAGCACACACACACACACACACACACATACACATTAATGAAGTACCTTTACAGTCATATTTCGAGCAAGGAGCCCCTCAGAACCTCAGCTTACCTAAGATTACAGCTCCTCTCAGCAGCTCAGATACTTGTTAGCTTTTAGCTTTGTGGCTAAATGTGGTCCTCAGACCGTCAGCATCAGAAAATGTCTTGTCTAAGCAAACAAGAGGCATTTTAATGGGGGGGACGGGAGTGGGTGAGTGGGACGAGTGGGTCCATCACCCAGAAATATGCAGCTAAGAGCAGCTCTGTGGTCAGAAGCTGATAAAGGACTGGAGGATGGCTAACACCGAGCTGCACTCTTCAAAAGAAAGGTGCTTCAGATGGATCTTCGAGGGATGCCATAGAGGAAGCACTTCTGGCTCCACGGAGAAGCTTGCTTGTAACAGATATTGTAGTGAGATATGTGACGAACCTTTTAAAGGTCTACTAAACCCTCGCTTGAACCTTCACAGACATGCTTCTTAATGGAGACAAAAGTGGTATCCCTCAAGGAACCGTCTGAGGCACCCTCAGATGTTTAATGAGAGTACCTTCTGGCAGCACTCCTGCAATGTCTAGCAAAAGGGTAAATGTTCCTAATAAAGCAGCCAGTAGGTAAGTACACTGTGCTGGTCGGCGGAGGCCCTACTGTGGACTTCTTATAATGTTGGATGGGGTCCAGGGGGGCTTGTCAGTTTCGCAGCAACTACATTCAGTAATTGGAGGCCTACAAAGGTGTCCACATAAAAAAGGCCAGAGCTTATGAGTATTTCATGTGGTGTTTCCATTATTTTGGCCACCCCGTGCATGTTTGATGTTGAAAGGTCTCATGACCCAGTAATGGTGTAAAAGAAAAAAAAAAATGGCCACTGCCCTTCATTAGCATTAGCGGCGCTGTAGCTTATTTTCATGTTCAAATGAGGCCGTGTGTGTGAAGTGTCGTGACAACAGCGTCGGCTAAGAGCTAATTGTGCATGATCGAGGGAGGGAGGGAGGGAGGGAGGGAGTGTTTTGGGTTGTTTTATGTGTGTGAAAAGGACAGAGAGCCATTCACAAGGGTAGAAGAGAGGGAGGGGAGAGCGAGATCGCCTCAACAGGACGGGGGCGAGAAGAGAGGACGCTCGGAGGGAGGAGTGAAATTTCACCCAAGAGAATTATTTCACCTCGTTATTTCAGTCACAACCTGGGGTCAAGCCCAGCTGCCTCTCTTTCAGCGTCCTCAGCCATAACATTAACACCACCTCCATAGTTTGGTATCAGCCTCCATTCACCCGTAGACACTACCTCCTTTTATCACCAGGCAGCCGACGCGCTCTGAGGAAAGCTCCGGGTCCCCAGCTCCAGCGCACCAGCTAACAGACGCCTGTGCCGGCCAGCATCGCTTTAAGAGTGTTGAGGGGAGAGAGAGAGAGCGCCATCTACCCACCTGGAGCAAGCATGACCCCCTGTGCCCCCCACCCCCCACCCCGGCCCTGATAGTTATCACTTAGTTATTCTCAGCCAAGGACGGTAATTGATCTATTATATATCTGTCAGGGCATTTACAGACGAACACCCCATCCAGTCTGGCCTGCACGGACAAGCAGACGATGATGAAGAAGGGGAAAGAGGAGGAGGAGGAGAAGGAGAAGAAGAAGAAGGAGGAGGAAGAGGAGGAGGAGGGTAGGCTGGTGTGGCAGGCTGGGTAGGCTGAGAGGCTTAGTGTAGTCCCTTCTACCCATTTTCTGCTCTGTGCTGTTGAATAATTAATGCGTCCTGTGCAGAGACAGAGTGAGCGCTCCCTCTCTCCCCTCTCTCTTTATTCTCCCTTTGTGGCTCTTTCCTTGGATCTCCTTCTCTAGGGTCCCCTGACGGTCTCTCTCTCTCTCTCGGCCCCTTCCAACACGTGTTCTCTGCCTCGGCCTGCTGCTCAGTCCTCCTCACGTGAAACTTCAGAAGGCAAACTCCATGTATGAAAAACGAGGTGGCGTACAGGAATAACGGCCGTGAATCATTTAGAGAAGAAAGGACGGGGGTTGGTTGGTTGGTTGGGGGTTGCATAATAGTGGGACGCAGAAGCCACGGAAAGCGCCGGCGGCACCGGAGGGGTGCGCTTTTAAGAAGCAGCCGCATACAGCTGTAAAGGACGCATGAACTAACAATGCCAACCTCTGTACTTACCTGAGGAAGCCGCAATCCTTCGGGGAGAACGTCCTGTGGACTGATGGAACCAAAATGGAGCTTTTTGGGAAAGCGTGCGGTTGGTTCGAGGATAGAGGGTTACCGACAGGTAAATCCATGGATAGCAGAAATTCCACGGGAACCAGGGGCGTTAGGGTGATTCTAAAGGCCTGTGTCTTTACACGGCGTCCAAAATCCCTGGCAGCGGCCTTGTCGGTAACCCTCTATTCTCGGACCGACCGCATGCTTTCACAAAAAGCTCAGTTTTGGTCCAGGACATTGTCCAGGAACGATTGTGGCTTCCTCAGGTAAGTTCTCGGAAACCCCAGTCTGACTTGTTTATGGCTTTAGGTCTTCTGGGTCTCCTACCTTAGCCTCCCATTTCATTCAGTAGTGTGAGCTGACACTATGGCACCATTCCAACAATCCTTGACTGCAATCTTCCATCAATCTGTGTCCTCCATCCAGATTTTAGATTGGCCCTGATACCTAACCACTCACCAGTACTCTCCCCCATCACACAACACTGGGAGGCTGCAAGGCCACCGGGCAAATAACCTAGCCAATCAAGGATTGTTCGAACGGTGGGCTAAAGACCCCTAAAGACCCTCAATTAAATTCAGGCTGACCTGCAGACACAAGGTGCCAGAGTAGGGCCTGCATGGGTAGCCCAGAAAGGGTTGTCAGGGTCAGTGATGGGACCAGGAGGGGTTAAACATTGGCCCCATTTGGATGCTACACTGGCACATGGGTCCCATCTAGGCCCCATGTGAAATTAGGGTGGGCTGTAACAATGGGACCCTAACAACACACGGACAAACCCACTTAGAGCCCATTGCCCACCCTTAAGGCCACTACACCAAAGTCAAAGTTCTGCTATTGTGGTAACCTTACAGTTCAGGGCTGGGAAAAGCTGGTCTGGGGTGCTGGGGTAGAGCAAAAACGTGGACTGCCCGCGGACCCCTGGGTGAAGCGGCCCGGGAAACACTGCCTCCACCCCTTTCTTCATAGAAGAAGAGAGAAGGGTGACCTACAGAGTGCTCAGCCATCAATAATGCATCCAGATAATGCTGCTGCACCACTCACACAACACCACCACAGAGAGAGAGGGAGAGAGAGAGAGAGAGAGAGAGAGAGAGAGAGCACCATTCAGTTTATATGAGGGGGAAACAGGGGGTGAGAGCCATAGACACAACATAAGAGAGAGAGAGAGAGCATGAAGATAAAAATAGGTTAAAGGAGGACAGTCAATAAGGGGCTGTGTGGGGGTCCATGCTAGGCAAGCCAACCTGACGCAGAGTGGCATGCAAAAGTTTGGGTACCCAAGGCCCAAATGTCTGAATAGTGTGAATAGTTTGATGAGGTGAAGATCATGCAGAAGTTTGGGCCTCAGAGATCTGAGCTGTCCGAGTACAAAAAAGGGGGGGGTCTCCAACTGTTAATCATCATCCTGACTCCACCCCTATACCGTGCCCGTGCCCATGCTAACCCCTGTCCACCCTCAAAAATGCCTACAAAGGATGCACACAAGCTCTGGACTGGACCTCGGTCGCCAGATACCACAGAATGTGTTGGTGTCAGATCCCACGGCCTTAGTCTTCAGAGGTCTTGTGAAGTGAGCTATTTTTGGTGACCTTGGAGCAATGCAAGAAGGTCTCCTGGTCTAATGAGTCCTGTATTGACCTGTGGGAGGAGCCGGATCCACGTCAGTTCCTTGGTGGATCCACCTCTGCAGCTGCCAGGAATTAAAGGATCTTCTGAGATCTTGTTGAGATGACCCATGGGTGACCAATAGCATAATAAGAGCTAGGGTCTTAATGTTTTGGCTCATTGGTATATGAGAGCAGGTTTTGAACATGGATCTGTGTGCGAGTTATTTGGGTTACTTGACAATTGCAGCACATCAAGTATTCAAAGTATTCCGCTACGGCTAAAAATAACGGCATAAATGAATAATAGTCAGTTTAAAAAGGCTGGCTGATACGTTCTCCGCCTCTCTCTCCGCCTCTGCGCTTGTGTACACCACTTCAGAAACGTGCTAACACGGTTCAACCAGTATCTTTTACTGGTATTCCATTCAGTACATTGAGTTAGCATGCGCCGCTATATCTGACCAGCTATGCGTTACATTACTGATAGCTGAGTCAATTAGAACCAACGTCTTCCCTGCTAAACAGCAGCCTGACCAGCTCAAACTGGCTTCGGTTTGATGGTTTAACTGGTCTACCAGAATTGCCTACATGACCTAGATAACTAACCATCATGACCAAGCTTGTTGACCAGCCTGAACATGCTGAGCCACCAGTATGATCAAACCTACAGAGCCAACCAGTATGATCAAGCTTGTTGACCAGTATAACCAGTATGACCAAACCTAGCTAGCCAACCAGTATGACCAAGCTTCTTGCCCAGTCTGATCAAGCTGGGCCACCAGTACGACCAAACCTACATAGCCAACCAGTATGACCAAGCTTGTTGCCCAGTATGACCACACTGGTCCACCAGTATGACCTAACCTACATAGCCATCCAGTATGACAGAGCTTGTTGCCCAGTCTGACCACACTGGTCCACCAGTATGATCAAACCTACAGAGCCAACCAGTATAATCAAGCTTGTTGACCAGTATAACCAGTATGACCAAACCTAGCTAGCCAACCAGTATGACCAAGCTTCTTGCCCAGTCTGATCAAGCTGGGCCACCAGAACGACCAAACCTACATAGCCAACCAGTATGACCAAGCTTGTTGCCCAGTATGACCACACTGGTCCACCAGTATGACCAAACCTACATAGCCAACCAGTATGACAGAGCTTGTTGCTCAGCCTGATCAAGCTGGTCCACCAGTATGACCAAAGCTACAGAGCCGACCAGTTTGACCAAGCTTGTTGCCCAGCCTGATCAAGCTGGTCCACCAGTATGACCAAACCTACATAGCCAACCAGTATGACAGAGCTTGTTGCTCAGCCTGATCAAGCTGGTCCACCAGTATGACCAAAGCTACATAGCCAACCAGTATGACAGAGCTTGTTGCCCAGCCTGACCACACTGGTCCACCAGCATGATCAGTTTGACAAAACTGGTCAACCAGCTTTCCCAACCAAGTCAACCAGGATGACCAGCTTGACGACACGCTGACAGACCATCTAGTCCATCAACCTCAACTGAAACCCAAAGACCAGTCTACAGCAGTTTAGCCCCGCCCATTCATGCTTAAGTTACAAGAAGTGGTTCAGCCTGGACCGCTTTCTGAGGTGAGGCAGCCAATTGGAACAGAGCTCATTTACATATTAAAGTCAGAAACTGCCTGTTTCATTCTAAAGAGGTTGTAAATGATCATGTAGGAATGGATTATGACTCATTTCCATACATAAACCCACGCTAATATCAAAATGTAGGGTAGGGGCCCTTAAAATGTGCTTCATGTATATTGAAGGCTGACTGCAGTTGCAGTGCATGGCAGAATAATCGCAGTGTTCATACCGTGAAGCTCCACTTTCAGCTTTCACAAATATGCGAGTATTATGAAAGAGTTATTAAACCCGACACTCAGAGATTTCTCTCCACGTGTCTTAAGGCCACTGTCTCAGCTTTAGAAGCAGCCAGGCTGTACAGCAGGATTACACAGATATACACAGGAGGATTAACTGCAGATTCTTCTACAGCACAGTCATGGCACAGTAACAGCACAGTATCGGCACAGTAAAAGCACAGTATCGGCACAGTAAAAGCACAGTATCGGCACAGTCATGGCACAATAACGGCACAGTAACAGCACAGTATCGGCACAGTATTAGCACAGTAACATCACAGTATCAGCACAGTAACAGCACAGTATCGGCACAGTAACAGCACAGTATCGACACAGTAACAGTACAGTTTTGGCCCAGTTACAGCTTAGTATTGGCACAGTAACAGCACAGTCATGGCACAGTTACAGTTTAGTATCAGCACAGTAACAGCACAGTAACATCACAGTATCAGCACAGTAACCGCACAGTCACGGCACAGTCATGGCACAGTAACAGCACAATATTGGCACAGTAACAGCACAGTCACGGCACAGTAACAGCACAATATTGGCACAGTAACAGCACAGTCACGGCACAGTAACAGCACAATATCGGCACAGTAACAGCACAGTCACGGCACAGTAACAGCACAGTAACAGCACAGTCACGGCACAATAACAGCACAGGATCAGCACAGTAAAAGCACAGTAACAGCTTAGTAACAGGACAGTAACAGCTCAGTAATGGCACAGTAACGGCACAGTGAGAGCTCAGTAACGGCACAGAAACATCAAAGTATCGGCACAGTAACGTCTCAGTAACAGCACAGTAACAGCTTAACAACGGCACAGTAACGGCTCAGTAGCGGCACATTAACAGCTCAGTAATGGCACAGTAACGGCACAGTAACATCACAGTAACAGCTCAGCAGCGGCGCAATAAAGGCACAGCAGCGGCACAGTAACAGCACACTAACGGCACAGTAACAGCACAATAAAAGCATGGTAACGGCTCATAAGCAGCTCAGCAACAACTCAGCAACGGCACAGTAATGGCACAGTTACAGCACAGTAACATCACAGCAATGGCTCAGCAACAACACTGTGACTCCACAGTTACGGCACAGTAACAGCACAGCGACAATACAGTAACTACACAGCGACGGTACAGTAGCGGCACAGTGACGGTACAGTGAGGGCACAGGGACGGAACAGTGAGGGCACAGGGACGGAACAGTGAGGGCACAGGGACGGTACAGTATCAGCACAGCGACAGTACAGTGAGGGCACAGCGGTGGTACAGTATCAGCACAGTGACGGTACAGTGAGGGCACAGGGATGGTACAGTATCAGCACAGCGATGGTACAGTGAGGGCACAGTTACGGTACAGTGAGGGCACAGGGACGGTACAGTATCAGCACAGTGACGGTACAGTGAGGGCACAGGGATGGTACAGTATCAGCACAGCGACGGTACAGTGAGGGCACAGTTACGGTACAGTGAGGGCACAGGGACGGTACAGTGAGGGCACAGTGATGGAACAGTGAGGGCACAGTGACGGTACAGTGAGGGCACAGGGACGGTACAGTGAGGGCACAGGGATGGTACAGTATCAGCACAGCGACGGTACAGTGAGGGCACAGGGACGGTACAGTGAGGGCACAGGGATGGTACAGTATCAGCACAGCGACGGTACAGTGAGGGCACAGTTACAGTACAGTGAGGGCACAGGGACGGTACAGTGAGGGCACAGGGACGGTACAGTATCAGCACAGTGACAGTACAGTGAGGGCACAGGGACGGTACAGTGAGGGCACAGTGACGGTACAGTGAGGGCACAGGGACGGTACAGTATCAGCACGGTGACGGTACAGTGAGGGCACAGGGACGGTACAGTATCAGCACAGTGACGGTACAGTGAGGGCACAGGGACAGTACAGTATCAGCACAGCGACGGTACAGTATCAGCACAGCGACGGTAGAGTGAGGGCACAGCGACGGTACAGTATCAGCACAGCGACGGTACAGTATCAGCACAGCGACGGTAGAGTGAGGGCACAGGGACAGTACAGTATCAGCACAGCGACGGTACAGTATCAGCACAGCGACGGTAGAGTGAGGGCACAGCGACGGTACAGTATCAGCACAACAACAACACTATTCGTCTCACTCTCCCTTTATCACTCTTTCCCATCACTTTCACTCCCCGTTTTACTCTCTCTTTCCTATCACTCTCATACCTGTCTTACTCTCCTTTCACCTTTCACCTTATCATTCTCACAAGCCGTCTCACTCTCTGTCCTCTTCACCCTCACAAGCCGTCTCACTCTCTGTCCTCTTCACCCTCACATGCCGTCTCACTCTCTTTCCTGTCCATCTATCAGATGTTTCTTTTATCACTCTCACTCGCTTTCCTCGCTCATCACTATTCGCCTCACTCTCTCTCTCTATCATCTCACTGCCCTCTTCTCACGACCTGTCTCACACTCTTTCCTGTCACTCTTATCACCCTGTCTCTCTCACTCTCACTTTCCTCATACCAATCCATCTTTCTCTCACTCTCTCCCCTCCTAGCACTCTGTCTCTCACTCCCTTTCCTCTTATGACTCTCTGCTGACCTCTCTCTCTACCTCTCACTCCCTCTGTATCACTCTCTCTCTCTCTTTACTTATTACACTCTCTTCTGTTCTCTCTCTCTCTCTCTTTATCTCACCTCTCTTCTTTTCTCTATGTCACTCTATCTTCACACACTGTCTCTCTCGTTCTTCTCCACACACATGCTGTAATTGTCACTCACCTTCAGAGGCGTCTCTTAATCATCGGTGGTGTGTTTCTGCTGCTGGACGGTACATTTCCCGGCGGGTCAGTTTAGTCTGGAGAGGAGCAGAGCGGAGCAGAGCGCAGGACAGGACAGGAGGAGGAGGAGGAGGAAGAGGAGGAGGAGGAGAGGAGGAGGGAGACGCTCAGCTCTAATCTGCTTTACAGAGTGTGCTCGGCTCTCTCTCTCTCTCTCTCTCTCTCTCTCTCACTCTCGCGCGTGCGCGCAGTCTGTGTGTAATCTCTGATTGTCTCTGACGTCTGAAATGGTCCTAAAACCCCCAACAATAAAAACTTCATCAGGACAAACCCCAGTGAGGATGACGGCGTTAGCCTCTGGTTTCCAAATATCCAGCTGTCCAAGCATGGAAAACTGACCGATGAAAATCCTGTGAACCTCGGACACTGCTCCCCCCCCTTAAAAAAAAAACATCCAGCAGAACCAAAACACAGCTGGGAAACGGGCCAATTCCAAAAGCCCAAAACTGTTACATCACAGTCTTGACTTGTTACACTTACCTAAACCCCGCCCACTGGGATCCTGCCAAACACAACAGATCAGGGCTTCTCCTGTGCCAGCGTCCACACAAGAGGAGCTCAAACCAGGCACTTGACGAAGTGTAAGCGGGGGGGCGGGGTTTTGGGACAGTGATCTGAGCTAGGCTAAAAGCTAACCTAGCTGACAGGCTTCCTCAGCTGAACCAAACTGGAGCTAAACACACATCAGAAGCTAGTGAGGGCAAGGCTAGAAGTGAACCAGCTAGTCTTCAGCTTGCTAACAGCAGGGGGGACGGCTGAGAAGACACAATGAGAGGACAGCAGCACTATCCCGTAAGACTCGGGAATTGAGCCGCCACCCGTGCCACAAACCAGCCCATGTAACAGGGTTGTAGGTAGGATTGGAAAACTGCACATTTCAAATAATTATCAAAAATATTTAAAAAATTCAAAAAAATATATAATAACATTGTTATTATTATTATTTATGTTAAAATGGATGATTAATGATGTAATGTAAAAAAAATTCCCTCGATCTTCAGTAGTAACAGCAGTAGTACAGTCATGCAGTTCATCAGCGCTTCCACCTGTTCGCGCCCCATTAAATCAGTCGAACACACGACCTTCTACCTGTGGACGTGTTCCCATGGTGTCGGACTGTGCAAAATATCGCATAATGCATTGTTATCAACAATCCTAACCTGGGACATAAAAATTGGGACATCTTTAGGTTAGACTTGCCTACATCACCAGTAAAGGATTGGCAAACCAGTTGCGGTAAACTCCGAAGTCTTTAGTGAGCTGTTTTGTGAAACGTTTCGGAAACAGCGTAGAAATATCGGAATGTTTAACTGGGACGCGATCAGTCCCGTTCCCAGCTCCGCCATCCGACTCCCGAGGTAAATGGGACGCAGCATTATTATAATAATTTTTCAAATGCATAAAATAACTCGTCCCGCTAACAAATTCAGCTAACCGTGAACCTTAAACGGTTAGAGACAGTTGTCTTTTTCATTCGAAAGAAAATCCCGCAAAACCAAAACAGTGCAGGAAAACAGGCGAATTCCAAAAGCCCAAAACTGTGATGTAACAGTCTTGACCCGTTATATTCCCACTCCCAAACGCTGCATGAACCCCGTCCACTACAGAACGGCTTTACAGCCACGGTAAAATTATGAAACAACAGATTAATTACAGTTCTATAAACGCCTCCTTCGACACCATCGGCGCTTCCAGTCCTGAAGGGCACCCGACTCGGCCTTGGCCGGTTTAGGACTCGGTGAATGAGGCCTCGCCTGCAGCCTTATTTTTAAGGGGCGTATATGAGTGTTTTCATGCTTTATGCCACATTAATATCCAATAATTGATCATTTTCTCTAGCTAAATCAAAGCCCATGGGCAGGAAAAGTCTATCCGAGCACTAGATGGCAACAGCCGGGAGAGGCTGGGAAAGAGGAGCTCAGAGAAGAAGCTGTGAAATCGTGTGAGAGCAGACGGCTGTCATGAAGTAGACACAACAGCTGGGCTGTTTAAAGGGATTTCACTGCCAACAACAAGCACAGCGGAGCGGGCTCGTCCTCACGCCGCGAGGTGAGATCTCGCCCCCTAAAGCGACCCGGGGGGGATTATACCCGGCTGGAGGGAGGAGAGGCACAAGTCTTCGTTGCTCGGTGGACGAATATCGCACAAGTAGCCAGCTTTATCGCTAGCTCCTGCACCATTAGCTAGCTAGAGAGCTAGAGCTAGGTGCTAACGACAGTCAGGCAGCGAGTCAGTAGCTAACCCAACCAAACCCCGCACTTTACCGCGCCTTAAACGCCAACAGCTGCTGAAAACACGGCTTAAACCAGCGCTTGTGAGCCATTTCAGCCATTCTTGCTCCGTTTGTCAGCGTTTCTATTGTTTTACAGCGCCTTGTAGCCAGTGCTGGCCAGTCCAGGTCCGGAGAGTGAAAATCCGCCCCGGGGTTTTGTTCCAACCGCCTGAGCAGCGCCACCGCAACTGAGCTGCAGCGGCGCTCTGCAGGCAGTGGGAGCAAAATCCCGGGGCGGAGTTTTCAGTGCCTGGACCTGGATTCAGCCACTGTCTCTAGTGAACGCGGCCCTGCAGAAAAATGCCCGGCTTTGGGATGAGGGTGAAGTTCAGTAAATAAGGACCAAACTCTGCTGCTTTTATGCTTAATTTCTAAGTCCTAAACAACTGTGAATTGCTCAGACTGGTTATTTTTAAAATAATTAGAGGGCTTTTGATCAACTTAGGGCTTTTGTGGTAGTAAATATCTAATAATGTACAGTAAAATGTACAGGTACTGCACTAGCACTGTGAAATTTAAAGGGGCAGTACACTTATTTTTCAACATTTTCACATAATTTAGTGATGTAAACATTTATTACCCACCAGTGAACCTGCACATGTCTTCTGAGTCGTGCCTATGAACATTAGTTGGAGGAAACACTCTAATTTGCTCTGTTTGCCCACCAGGTGGTGCTGCAGTAAGGAGGGCAGGGCAGGATGGCGGGCGCCGGGGCAAACGCCTCCGTTAACCCCTCCTGTAAGATCATGACCTTCCGACCCACCATGGAGGAGTTCCGGGACTTCAACCAGTACCTGGTGTACATGGAGTCCCAGGGAGCTCACCGCGCCGGACTGGCCAAGGTGTGTTTGATGGCGTGATTGAGGTCCATGTAGGCCTGTAGTGTTTCCCGGTCATGGAGTACACCTGCACGTTTTGGTGCGTTCCTGCGGTAACACACTTGAGTGGTTAGTATGGAGGACCATCATGAACAACCTCAGCTCAGGAAGGGCTCGTTAATGAGCGTAAAGGGGGTAAAGCCTTTGCGCTTGTTGGATGCGCTGTGTTTTTATTAGGAATGTTTAAGATGGACTTACTAAGCTGTGGTCCGCGGTCTGTCTCCCTCATCCCTCCTTCTCCTCGTAGGTGATACCGCCGAAGGGTTGGAAGCCGAGGCGTAGCTATGATGACATTGATGACGTCATTATCCAGGCGCCCATTCAGCAGATGGTGGCCGGCCAGTCGGGGCTTTTCACCCAGTACAACATTCAGAAGAAGTCGCTCAGCGTGCAGGAGTTCCGCAGGCTGGCCAACAGTGACACGTAAGGCGAACACACAACCTGGATGTTACTAGGTTACTAGGTTGCCTGACCTGTCCCTTGATGTTCGGTTTACCTGTGCAGATATTGTACTCCTCGCTACCTGAACTACGAGGACCTGGAGAGGAAGTACTGGAAGAATCTGACCTTCGTGCCTCCCATATATGGTGCAGATGTCAGTGGAACGCTATATGACGAGGTCAGTGCTACAAACAAGGAGAGGCTAGATAAGCACCTTCAAGGTTGGGTGCTGATGAAGTTAGTTAGTTGGGTCAGAACATCCCCAAAACATCAGGCAGGTCCTGTGGGGTGTTCCTGGTGTGCAGTGGACAGTATCTGTACCAAAAGTAATCCATAGAAGAACAACCAGGGTCACGGACGCCCAAGACTGATCACTGATGGACACCTTCAGAGGTTTTGTCCATTCCTCAACAGGTCAAAGCTGTTTTGGCCTACACAAAATTAGGCAGGTGGTTATAATGCCGTGGCTAAGATGAGCAGAGCTGACCCGATTGTGTCAGTCTTTAGTCCCAGAAACGTGTCCTATATTAAATCTGTGTTTGTTTCTGTGTGCACAAGGGTGTAGAGGAGTGGAATATCGG
This sequence comes from Salminus brasiliensis, assembly GCF_030463535.1. Lineage (NCBI taxonomy): Eukaryota > Metazoa > Chordata > Actinopteri > Characiformes > Bryconidae > Salminus > Salminus brasiliensis. Next base: position 3,215,709 of record NC_132901.1, read on the forward strand.
CCACCTGAACTCCATCCTGGATGTGATCGAGGAGGACTGTGGGGTTTCCATCCAGGGCGTGAACACACCCTACCTGTACTTCGGCATGTGGAAGACCAGCTTCTCCTGGCACACAGAGGACATGGACCTCTACAGCATCAACTACCTGCACTTCGGAGAGCCCAAGTCTTGGTGATGAGTCCAAATCCACTCCATAAATCCAATGCATAGGTTGTTTCTGAAGCTCACTAGTTAACAAAGCAAAGGGTCAGTTGGTCAGTCAGTCAGTCTCATTTGCCCCATGTTGTTAAAATGCACATGACGTACACTGGCTTAATATTAGTCTAAGACATGATCACAGTTCAGGTTTTAGTAGACTCAAGCTAAGCAACTGAAACATGTGGGCTAGCCAGTATTGGCTAGACTATTTGGGAAGGACCTGTAAACACTTCCAGACACATAAACTGGTCCATTATGACACACTTGCCAAAACAAACGAAAGACAATAGGGCTGGTAAACATGCAGGATTGACTATTTCCTGAGGTAAACTTTATAAAACCACTCCTGGAACTTGATATTTTGGACTGGAAATACTGGTAAACGTCCGCCATTGACTATATTCTGAGGTAAACTTTATGGAACTGTTTCGGTAAATATTTTTGGCCGGTAAACTTACAGTATTGACTGTATTCTGAGGTAAACTTTATAAAAACACTCTTCATTTTCTTCATATATGGACTGGAAATACTGGTAGACATATGGGATTGGCTATATTCTGAGGTAAACTTTATAAAAATCACTCTTCTAATTTAATATTTTGGACTGGAAATACTGGTGAACTTACAGGATTGGCTATATTCTGAGGTAAACTTTATATAATCACTCTTCTAATTTAATATTTTGGACTGGAAATACTGGTGAACTTACAGGATTGGCTATATTCTGAGGTAAACTTTATATAATCACTCTTCTAATTTAATATTTTGGACTGGAAATACTGGTAAACTTACAGGATTGGCTATATTCTGAGGTAAACTTTATAAAACCCCTCTTTTAATTGGATATTTTGGGCTGGAAATACTGGTAAGCATACAGGATTATATATTTTGGACTGGAAGAACATCTACTGTGGTAATTGTGAGCTGTGTTGAGCTATTTGCTAAGTAGCTAGTTCTTGAGAAGGAAGTGAAGTTCTTCAGTTGTCTAAACATTATTGGCAACATATTATTAAATTGTCCACTTTTGCCACTTTCGCCTTGGTTCTGATTTGAGTGTTTATTTGGATTTTTCAGGTATGCTATTCCTCCAGAACATGGGAAGAGACTGGAGCGATTAGCCACAGGTAAATTAGCCATTAGCTCATGTTCATTGTACTGAATTAGCTAGTCATCATACTTCTTTTGCCCATAATAAGACCTCCTAATGTTTCCTTTACACATTTCGTAGACCCACACGAGTTATGAGTTATGAGTATGGACTCCCGGTCCTTGTTCCCTCTCGAAGCTCGCGGATATACGAGTGTACCAGCTGTGCTACATTTTTGCTGTGCTTTGTTGAAGGCAGGTATTTCCTGCGACATTGAAGATGATGTCCCTTTGTGTTCTTCTCACAGGTTTCTTCCCGAACAGCTTCAAGGGTTGTGAAGCTTTCCTCAGACACAAGATGACTCTGATCTCTCCCTCCGTGCTGAAGAAATACGGCATCCCGTTTGATCGGGTAGGACGTAGCTGTTACGCTCCTCTTCTTGCTTTAGATATTCCAGACTGGGGTTGGGACTGGATCTCCTAATCCTGGTTCGGTCTGTGAATGCAAGCTTTAACGTTTAGTCGTGCTGGTGTTCAGCTACAGATGCATTTATTAAGGGGAAATCTACTTGCGTAGGCATACACTGAGTTCAAAAGTATCCAGACACTTCTGCTAATCAGTGCATTTAGCTACTTTAAGGTGCGACAGTTGCTGCCACAGGTTTTTGGAAATACCTGACATCCTTGCTGCTCCGAATGCAGTCAGATCTTCACACAGAGCATAAGCACGTTTTCGTTAAATGAAGTTCTGCTGTATGAATCTATTTACACTGATGGACACAAGTATTGGGACACCTGCTCATTCAAGGTTTCTTCTGAAACTGAGAGGATATTATAGAAGAGTTGATTCTGCTTTTGTTGGGGTAACTCTCTCTACTGTCCAGGGAAGACTTTGGAGGAGCACTGCTGTGAGGCTTTGATTGCATTTAGCGACGAGTGTGTTGGTGAGGTCCGCCCTCTAGCTCACGCCTGACCTGGCGTTAGGCAGCATGGTGCCGATAGGTTCATGTTTATCTATCTATTCTATTGACCGTACTTCTCTACAGGGTGCAACTTGATGTAGCTGAAGGCATTCATTAGAAGGGGTGTCCACAAACATTTGGACATGTATATGATTTTGAACCAACGTTGACTTTATGACTGACGTTATTTATGTGTGTGTGTGTGTGTGTGTGGTCAGATAACTCAGGAGGCAGGAGAGTTTATGATCACGTTTCCGTACGGATACCACGCTGGCTTCAACCACGGCTTCAACTGTGCGGAATCCACCAACTTTGCCAGCGTGCGCTGGATCAACTACGGCAAGGTCGCCACACAGGTATAACTGACCTGCGCTACATCTAAGTCCGAGGCTCCCAGGCTTCTTCGTGCCGGGACCACCATGTACACAGAGTATTTGTCTCCCAGTATTTTGCGAAGAGAAATAAGACCCTTTCACACACACTGTCCACACAGTGCACGTGCAGTAAGGACATGGTGAAGATCTCCATGGACCCGTTTGTGAGGCGTTTCCAGCCGGACCGTTACCAGGCCTGGACGCAGGGCAAAGACCCCTGCGTTCTAGACCACACTCTGGCCACACCCAGCACCACGCCTGAGCTGCAGATGTGGCTCCAGAGACGTCGAAAAACCCGACCGTCCACTAAAAGGTGAGGAGCAGCGAGTCAGCCAAACTGTATTGTGATTTGAGATGTCTGTCAAAAGTTTACGGACACTAGCTTGGGCTGCCTCTTTTTTTTCCCTCTTTGTTCCATAGCAGCGTCCATCACCCTCGCACTCGTTCCAAGCGACTGAAGACCGTGCACGAGCCGGTTGTCATGGCCAACTCCTCCGCGGCGGGAGAGCGCCGAGCAAGTAAAAAGGCGGGATTACCTCAGAAAGATAAGGAATTGCAGGCTGGTCAGCAGAAAAAGGACTGCAAACCCCATGGTGCATTTCATTTCTCAGGTTACACTGTTGATGACTTTTCTCTATCAATTTCACAGAACTCAAAAACCAAGTGTGAGCTTGGAGTGATGGAGCTCCATTCAGTACCATGTCTAACTGCATCCCTCTTTGTTTACCTTTCAGGACTTGCTGGTCCATGTCGACAGATTTGTGTCGTCAAGGTAACACGCGTGGAGAGCGATTTATTGGCCCAGTCTTCTAGATGTCACAGGGCCCCATCCCAAGCCTCGCCCCCGGAGGCTCAGCTCACTCAGCAAACCAAGTGCGACTCTGCACCTTCTCAGGACACATCTGCAAGCCCTGAATCCACAACCTCGCAGAAGTCTGTAGCGGAAGCAGCTGATGGTCAGGTAACTCCAAACGAAGCCTTAGAGACCCCGGAGTCCTCCACTGAGAACATTCCAGACTTCGCCATGGACGAGCCTTCGAGCTCAGACAGAACTGTTGAAGGGTCATTCGTTGCCAAATCCAAATCCCCCTCGGAACCATATCAGTCTCCTGCAGCCGCCCTCAGTGTTCCCAGCACAGCAGGTGCGGCATCAGCGGGCGACTCGCTCAAAAGCAATACGGATGGAATAGTTGAGACAGATTCAGGGTCTCGGCTTCGCAGCGTTGCAGCAAATGCACTTTATAAGGAAAATCCCTCTCCAGACGTTGCTCCACGTTGTTTAACGGTTACTGTAGAAACCTCGGAGCTCGGAGAACGGTCTGGAACTGTGTACTCCGCTTCTTCCTCCGACATGCCACTCCTGACTCCAGAGGTTTCAGGGGAGGAAGAGGGACGGAACCCCCCGAACTTGACCTCAGAAATGCCCTCCTTGACCCTCGCTGTTCAGTCCGCCACTGAAGATACACTCCAGTCAGGCAACCCTAACGCTTCCTCAGATCTGGTGGTCCAGCAAGAAGGATCACCCCCAGTTATAATGGAGGAAACCGGGACTTGTTCTAAAGCACTTTATCCTGATTGGTGCTCCAACCCATTCCAAAAAGGTAGCAGCCAATTGCTTGCTTCCGGGGCTGATGCTAGCAAGAAACAAAAGGCAGCTGAATCAGTATCACCATGGCAACTTCCCAGCGATGGAGCCATTCGGGCACTTTCTCAACCCAATCAGTCCATAGAGTCTCCCAGCACTTCGTCAAGTCACAACACTCCCCACGCTGCTTTACAGCCACGGCACACGTCTGCGTTTGTTGACGCCAAATCCGTTTCTCCTGCTTCCCCAAACCTATTTGAAGACTCTAAGCCCTTCTCCTCCAACATCTGGAAGAACTTCAACGCCCAGAATCCTGCTGTGCTGATTGAAAGCCTACAACCAAGCTTGGCCGAAAGCGACGCTCACGACCAGCTGCCTTACGCCATGTGGGCAGAGTCTCGCTGCCAGCAGGTCAAATCCCCCGACCCTCCAGACTCTCCAGAGAGGGCCCTGACCTGGGCCAACCTGGAACCCAGCGTGGTGCACCCTTCTGGGCCAGAGATGACAGCTGAGCTCCCTCTGGAAGATGCTCCTGGTGGCGAGTTCAGCTCTCGGGGACCTCGGAGGTCTGAGGGCGAAGGGTCTGAACGAGATTCAGATTCGGGGGAAAGGGAAGAGGACAGCAGCAGCGAGTCCAGCGAGGAGAACATGAGTGAGGCCGAGTGTGGGACTTCCGGCCTGGAGCCCGGAGAAGTCTGTCTGGTGAGTGCTGAGAGCCTGTTGGATTACACTAGATATCAAAACTATGTTGAATCAGATGCTCTATTCTATAATTTATGGAATAATGGAAAATCAGTTCCGTTAGGATTCTCCAGAAATGTGTATTTTTACAAAAACAGCGAGGTAAACAACTTGCTGCGCATTTCATTGGGGTATTTAGCAGCAGCAGTACAATGCATAAATCATGCAGATGCTGGCCAGCAGCTTTAGCTAATGCTCACATCATCCACCATAAATTCTGATCACTGTGAATGTCTGTCTGTAGAGTTTCTGCATCTCTAGAGCTGTTACACACCTGAAATCTTCAGAACAGCTCTCTCTAGAGTTACTCAGAATGGTGCAAAACAGAAAACACAGCCACAGACGGAGGAGACAGGTCAGGAACAGAGAATGGTCAGACTGGCAGAAAGGCTGCAAAGGCTCGGATAACTCCCCGGCTGCCCGGCAGTTTAAACGGAGGCGGTCTATAGCTTCCTAGTGGGGGGGGGGGGGGGGGTAGGACCTTCACTTCTAGTCTGTAGTGTACCACGTTTACCACATTCTCTCTGTCTCGCTCTCTTAGTACCCTATGACCCCAGTGAAGAGAAGGACCACCAAGAGTTGGCGTCACCCCCTGAGGAAGCCAACAGCGAGGGCAGTTCCCAGCGCTGTGAAGCAGCAGACCAACAGTGATGATGGCAAGTTGATGAGTTACCAAATATGCATGCTTACCTGGTGAATAATAGTAGTAATAATAATAATAATAATAATAATAATGATGTGGGTATGTTTGGTGTCTGATCTGATAACTGCATTCCTAAATCACTGCTGTGTCTGGGGGAACGCAGGGTGAATTGGATTGCTTTATTAAATACAGTGGCGTCTATAACTGCAGTTAACTCTGTGTGTGTGTGTGTGTGTGTGTGTGTTTATTAGAGCCCACCGAGGACTGTGCTTCAGATGGCGAGGAGCAGGAGGCCGATGCTTGGGCTAGGCCACTGGTTCATTTGTGGCAGAACAGAAAGCCCCATTTCCCCTCGGAGAAGGAGTACAACAGCACTGCAGCCAAGACGGCTCCTCACTGCGCGGTCTGCAGCCTCTTCATGCCGTACTATCAGGTAGCAGCACAACTACAACTACCCCACTTTTTGACTTTATGTAAGTCTAGCGGTTGTTCTCTTACGTTGCGTCAAGGGTTCAAGATGAGTGGACCAATAGAAATGCTCCAATTCTTCATTGCTATCATTCCTAGACCTCAGTGGAGGTTAAAGATTTTATTCCAAGCCATTTTGGGGAGTTTTTGGGGTTCGTTAAGTCTAAAATTCGTGATCCATATAAATAACAACCTCCAGATTCACATTACGCCACATTATGAACAAATATGAAAAGCCGACTCTCAAAAATCTCACATTTGTATGTTGCTTAGCGGGCTGTGAGGCTTGTGAGGGGTTCAGTGCTGTTTGAAGCACTTGGCAGTTAGCTGTCGGACTCGCTAACTCCTATTTCTTCTCCTAATTCATCCCGCACAGCCTGAGGAGAGGTCCGAGGACAGTAAGCTTGAGGTGGGGATGAGGCCTGAAGCAGAGTGCCAAGGACTGAGGTCGCGACCCCTGATCCCTGAAATCTGCTTTGCGTACCGCAAGGGCTCCTGTCCCCCGAACACTCTTCTGGAGGAGGATGGCTCTAGTCCCCTGGTGGCCTGTGGCCGGTGCTGTGTGCAGGTCCATGCCAGTACGTACCCCAACACACACACACACACACACACACACACACAGCGTTGTTTGTTCCTCATTATTATGTGTTTACATATGCAGGTTGTTATGGTGTTGCTGCCCATGATGTCAGCCAAGAGTGGACATGTGACCGCTGTTCATGTGGAGACCTGACCGCTGTATGTAATCAGTCTTTCAAATGTACATGAAGACTAATCGTTACACACACACACACACACACCGCTGCAGTAAAGTATGTGTGTATATATTACAGGATTGCTGTTTATGTAACTTGAGAGGAGGTGCGTTAAAAAGAACAACGGACAACAGGTGAGAACCTTACTCTTCCCTATTTTATTATTTATTATTTTATTTTGATTGATTAGTTATTGATTTTTGCTAGTAAGTATTGATCTGTGTATTGTATCGCTACCTTACAACGTCGAGAAGGGAAATGGCACACTTTGTCACTGTGTTGTAAACACGTATGGCCACTATTCTATAGGTGTCATTACTCTGTTGTAGATGGGCCCATGTGATGTGTGCTGTGGGTCTTCCTGAGGCGAAGTTTGCTGACATAGTGAAGAGGAGCCCCATCGACGTCAGTGCCGTCCCGGCACAGAGATATAAGCTTGTACGTTACGCACACCTGCACACCTGCACACCTGCACAGTTCTAGAGACCAGAGGTGGTTTGTCAAGCTTTTTGAGATCAAGGCAAAGCAGCCTTGGTACTAAAATGAGGACGCCAGTGGAATCGTACAGCACGTTTAAGAGCAGGGAGAAAAAGGCCACTCCTCCCCGTCACTCTATGTCCACATATTTGTGGACACCCTGCACATGCACGCAGCTTGTCTAGTCTATGTCAAGAAGTTCTGGCAATAGAATGGGACTCTCTGGAGCAGATAAGCAGAAACCTATTGGCACCATGCTGCCTAATGCCAGGCGTGGGCTAGAGGGGTATAAAGCCCCCCAGCATTGAGCTGTGAAGCAGCTAATACTTTTGGGATGTTGGGGTGATGCAACAATAGTTAGGGAACAATGATACACATTTACGTTCATATTAAGGTTAACTAACCCTCTCTCTCTCTTTTTCCCTCTCTCTCTCTGTAGAAGTGTATATATTGCCGTAACCGTATGAAGAAGCTGTCCGGGGCGTGTATTCAGTGCTCCTGCGGCCGCTGCCCGACCTCCTTCCACGTCACCTGCGCTCACGCAGCCGGCGTCACCATGGAGCCAGACGACTGGCCGTATGTAGTGTTCATCACCTGCCACAGGCACCAGTCACGGAGCTCCAGTGCTGTGAGTATACTCACTGCTGCTGCGCTTCGGTCCCGCCCCCTATAGGTAAAGTCCCGCCCCTCACCTGTCAATCATGGAATCACTTCATTTCCTACTGATTAAGAACATCCTCTGTATTCTTTTGATGTTACTCCGGAATAGCGTCGTACTTACTGTTAGAGCTAGATGTGACGTGTCTGTGTGTTTGATAGATTGATTGATAGACATTGATAATTAAATCCTGTATGGTTCCCTCGGTTACCATTAGGAAGTTTCCAGAGAAGGCTAATGTAACACTAGTTAGCTAACAAATTCAAAATTCATGTCCGAAAGTTTGTGGACACACCTTAATGCAACTGATTTTACTAAAACACTCCTGCATAATCTCAGTGGAGAAGCATTACCAGTGCAGTGGGATGCTCTGGAGGGGCATTAAGCACTCCAGCATTGAGCTTTGGAGCTGGAGAGCAGAGGAACTGAGGGCCTCTTTCACACCTGGCATTAACATACGTGCACAAGGCCCCTCCTCCAGCGGAAAAGCGAATGATCACTGGGCTCGTTTGGAATGGCAGGTGTGGACAGCTATGCTTTTTGGCAGCCGTTTGTGAGCGGATTACCCAAAGCCCACGTTAATGCCAGTGGTGAACGGGGCCTGAGTTCGTTGAGGTGACTGAGCTCCATCCTTTACCTTTTGGAATGGGTTGGAGCGGCAGAACTGATCATCCGACATCAGTAGCTGACCCCACCACTGCTCTTTTGGCTTGAATACAGTCAGATCCAGGGTTCAGTACAGGGTTCAAAGATCTAGTAGAAAGCCTTCCCTAAAGTTACAAGCTCCTTTTTTATCAGCCTTGACTGTGAAAAAATCATCAGATGAGCGGGTGTCCACAAACTTTTGGCCTTTGGACACATTTCAGCAACAACCCATTTATTATTATTTTTGGGGTTTTTTTTAGTATCAGTTTATTGATTGACTATCAGGTTCATTCTGTTGTTGTCGTGTGTTGGTGGTGATTTCCATCTTTGCTCACGAGTACCAGTGCAGAATTGCTGGACATGTGTTTTCGTGGGGTGTTTTTTTTCCCCCCGCCCTTTATCAACATTAACGCTGACACACATATCTGTATACTTTTTCCCGCCTCAGAAAATGAAGGTGAGCCGAACGGAGCTGGCGCTGGGCCAAACGGTGATCACCAAACACAAGAACCTGCGCTACTACAGCTCCCGCGTCACTCAAGTAATGGCTCAAACCTTTTACGAGGTCATGTTCGACGATGGCTCCTTCAGCAACGACACCTATCCCGAGGACATCGTGGTGAGTCCGCTGGCTTAATACGGTGTTTAATACGGTGTCCGAATGTTTGTGGACACCCCTTCTAAGGAGTGAATTCGGCCACGCCAAGCTGCGGCCATTGCTGCTGACGCAGATGTGCAAATGCGTGCACGCTCACAGTCAAAGGTGGTCTAGTCCCTGTAGAGAAGCACTGCCAATAGAATAGGACCCTCTGGAGCAGATGAACATGAACCTGTTGACACCATGCAGCCTAATGGAGGAACTGTGTTCTCTGGAATGATGGTGTCCCAATACTTTTGTCCATATAGCCTGTGTATGTATATACGTTTGAATAACCTTGCCTATCTCTGTCCTACTTTACACAGAGCAGAGACTGCGCCCAGCTTGGGCCACCGGAAGTTGGAGAGGCCGTGCAGGTCAAGTGGCCTGATGGACTTTTCTACGGGGCCAAATACCTGGGCTCTAACACCACATATATGTACCAGGTACACATACTCTGTGTGTGTGTGTGTGTGTGTGTGTGTGTGTGTGTGTGTGTGTGGTACTTGTAGATTATTTAATAGACACTCTTAGTGTCTGTGTTGGTTCAGAAGCTGTTTGTTGTTCTAAATGCTGATGTGTGTGTGTGTGTGTGTAAGGTGGAGTTTGAGGACGGTTCTCAGGTTCTGGCGAAGAGAGAGGACATTTACACACTGGACGAGGACCTGCCCAAAAAGGTCAAGGGTCGCCTTGTGAGTTGTCAGTTGATCTCTTATTATTACCTTTTATATAATACAATTAACTGAGTGGACAAAATATTGGAAACACTGAACCGGCAGACGAAGCCTATTATCGCCTTAAATGGACAAAAGTATTGGGACACCTGCTCCTCCATTGCTTCTTCTGAAATCAAGGGTATTAAAAAGAGTTGATGCTGCATCTGTTGGAGTAGCTTTTTTACTGTCCAGGGAAGAAGGCTTGACTTTTGAGCAGAGTTGCTGTGGGGATTTGATTGCATTCAGCGATAAGAGCTAGCATTAGTGAGGTTAGGATGTTGGATGATCACCACCCCATCTACAATGGCAATGCCAACACCGCTTCCAGTTCTGCAGCGCCCCCAAGTGGTCAAAACAAAAATTAATCACGATGCACAAGCACCGGAGCCGCTCTGAAGGCACAGGGTTGGGTTGTCCTGCTAGGCTTCTGTTAGACATCTGCTTAACAGATGTCTAATGCTTAACACTCACTGTGGAGTGTTTCCAGTATTTTGTCCATACTGTTTTTGTATGTGTACAAATGCATCCTTTTTTAGTTTACTGTGAATTCTTTCACCTCTGGGGGCTTTCTTATGGATATATGGATTGGTTGTGTGTGTGTGTGTGTATATGTATGTGCGTGCGTGCATGTGTGTGTGTGTGTGTGTGCGTGTGTGTGTGTGTGTAGTCCACAGCCTCCAGCATGCGTTTTGAGGATGCTTTCTTCACCACGCAGGGCGAGAGGAAGAGGCAGCGGACGCCCAATTCTCGCTTCCAGAACGACTACGTTGCCCACCTCAGCCCACGCGCCTGCAGGACGCCTGAAACGCGCAACAGCAAAAGCAACTGAGGAGCGAGAGGGCGCGAGAGCAAAACAGGGCAAGTGGGCAGAGTGTCCAGGAACTGTGGGAAGAGCGTTGTTTTTTTTTTGAGTGTAGAGGAAACACTACATGACGGAGTGCAGAATCAAGAGCTCCACAAAACAACAGATTTTTTTTTGTTTGTTTTTTTAAACGTTTGTTTCGAGATCGTATCTGTAACCAAAATCACTTCGTTTTTGGGGATGGCCAACACCCCCCCCCCCCCCCCCCCCAAAAAAAAAAAGTCAGGGACAAGACACCCCCCCCCTTTGAGGAATGTTGAAACATCTGAAGAATGCTTAATATTTCCAGATATTTTGTGTTTTGTTCTGATTTTTATTTAATTTTCTTTGTATTATTATTTTTTGTGCACTTTAGGTTGGAGGCTGTTCTTGAGATTTGTTTCCTTCATGATTTGTAAGCTGTCTTGTGCACTGTCCACAATTACTAACCGTATTAACGTTCAAAAGCAAGACGAAAAAAACGCTAATTATGTTGAATTCTGAAAAAAAAAAAAAAAAGGAAATAATAATAATAATAATAATAATAATAATAATGCTACTGATGTCCCCTCCCCCCACCACCCACCCCGACAAAGCACATTTGGCCGACTTTTGACTTTAATTGATATTTGTATCTTATTTATTTGGATTTTCTGTCTTTATTTTTAGCGTTGCTCAAAGCTGTAAAGGAAATTAAAGATATATGTGTTTGCCATGTGATTTGGATACTTTACCAGCATTGATGAAATGCTGCGCGGCATAAAGGTTAGTACTGGTCTCCGAGCCGACCTGTAGGGGATGGGGAAGAACTCTGAGAACTTGTGTCTGGAGTTTGAATGGCTGCTGGAAGCCTCTGTGGTAGGATACTGGTCCCCCTCTGATAGGTGGAGCCGGGAATGAGAGACAGGACGAGAGTTAAAGTGGGGCGACGGGGTGGTGGAGGGTGTCGTAGACGTCGTAGACCAGGTTCATGGGCTCATTACTGGGACCAAGTTGGACTTCCCAAATGGGTCCAATCTAGGCCCCAATGTGCAGTGTGAACCCCAGACACTGCCCTTGGTGGACATTATTAATACTGTTTATCTTGATGTTTTCAGCTTTGCTGACGTTCAAACACCATCTGAACATCTCCACAGTCCCTAAGAACCACAAGCACTGGTGAAGGCCACAGATATCGGCGAGTGGACGAACAGCCGAACAGGACGAACCAGTGAAAGGTGGTTCCCAACTCTGCTGTCCGAAAGGAGAGGATCTCAGTAGCGCCACCTTCATGCCTGGTCTACACCAGGATCTCACGCAGTACATCAGTAACCTTCTAGAGTCATGAGGAAGTTTGCAGGTCTACCTGATGGGTTTTTTGTGGGGTGGTGTGTTCACTACCACTAGAGGTCAGTACTCTCCTACAGCAGAGATTTCTGAAATCCATCAGGGAGCAAAGAGACAGGTCGGGGTGAAGCATGACCGAAATGTAGGCGATCGTTTAGAAGACTGGACGAAAACATACCCTATGCTAGTAAGCTAGCTGGTTAACCAGCTCTTGACCAGCAAAGCTTGATGATGCTGGTCATGCTGGTTGTCTAACTCGGTCAGACCGACCATGCTTGTAGACCAGCTAAACCATCCAACCCGAACAAGAACACACCCTGTACTGGTCAAGAGCTAAGGTGGTCAACCAGCCTAACCAGCTGACTACCGATACTCGACGGTCAGTGGTCCCGTCCGTGGTAAATCTTTGTACTCAAGCTTTGTGTTTCTGAAGGCTTAACTAATGGGAGGGCCCTCTCGGCTCTATCTGTCTAGATCCCACTTAGATTAAGGATTTTGATTGGACGGTTTTCGGTTGGGGGCGTGTTAAGATCTCAACCCTTTAGCTTCCAACCAAAGGCTTTAAAGTGCCAGTGAATTTATTTAATCAGCATTTTAAGTTGATAAACAGTAGGTAAGTGACTGAGGGTGGTGATAACTGCAGAGATATTGATAAACAAGCCACTTTACGACCATGTTACCTAGCCTAGCATAGCATAGCCTAGCCTAGCCTAGCATAACATGAAATGATCTTCATCCCTTGTTCCAGTTATTCTCACCAGACAGTGTTGTTGTTTTCTTGGCTGAAGATACTGAGGATACCCAGTGGAACTTCCTCCAGTCAGCCTAGCGTTAGCTTTTAGCCTTGCGTCAGTATTCCCCAGAAGTAGCTGTTGCTTTGTTTTGGTTCTGCTTGGTGGCTCTTTTTGGAAGTTTTCTTGAAGCGTTTAGAAGCTTCCATGTGTATCCCACTTATAGAACCCTTTACCTCATGGGCATCCAGGTGAGAATATACAGCGGGAAGAAGGTAACGTTGCTACTAGGATTAGCATCCTTGTGGTTTTAGGCTTTATTGGATCTGATAAGATTATCTGACATTAAAACATCTCCAGAATCCAGCATCCCATCACCCCTCTCCTCTCAGAACCTACATGACTTTTCCTTTTTGTACATGGTTTCTAAAAACACCAGCTGCCGCTTGCTTGCGTAGGGGAGCACTTCCTACTGACCAACTGGACCAACAGGAATGGAGGAGAATGAGCTGGTGGTGGTTGAGGTACAGTGACGTCTGGACCAAAACAACGGGCCGAAGAATGAGGTGAGCAGTGAAGTGGTACGTTAAGCCGACAAGGGGCAGGTCTCGGGATGAGGTCTCGGGATCACCTGAGGGTTCGGAGTGTTTCCCTCTGAAAGGCTCGGGAGCAGGACGTGCAGCACGCGTCCCGGTAATAGGAGTACACACACAGCCGAGCCTGCACCACCAACACGCAGTTGAAGTGCATGTCCCTGCAGGATTGGTCTAGAGACAGGGACAGAGAGAGACGTCACTGAGCAGTTCAGAAGAAGAAATGCAGAGTTCTTTACGTCTTTGAAAGGTTTAAAGGTTCTAGGTTCTAGATACAAAAACACATAAACAACCTCTGAGTGTAGCTTAGGTACCTGAGTAACTCTTCAGGAACCTAAGTAAACACCCAGGTAACTCAGTAGCTAATTCTCCACTATATTGACAAAAGTATTTGGACACCTGCTCCATCATTGCTCCTTCTGCAATCAAGGGTATTAAAAAGAGTTGATCCTGCTTTTATAGAACTAACTGCCTCTACTGTCTCTGCTATTAGACTTTGGAAGAGCACTGCTGTGAGGATTTGATTGCATTCAGCAATAAGAGCTGTGTGAGTGAGGTCACCCCAACTCCCCAGTGCCTCAGCTCTGACTGCGCAAATCACCAAAGACGACAAAGCAGCAGGGGGCGCTATAGAAGACTAGGTGTTGGACCTCATGGATGCTGTGTGACTTGGCTCTGTTACCGGTCTCTGGCGTGCAGATGTGTGCGTTACACTCCTCGTGTTTATCTGGGGTCAGAGCAGGATCACAGCCATCGCTAGGGGTCAGGTCATCTCCCAGGCAGCGCACTTCTCGGACCCTATAGCCGCCGTCACAGGAACGGGAACACTGATGGGATGAGAGAGGGGCTGTTGGGGGAAAAGACTTTTTTTCCATTCTGCCACTAAAGCAACATGATTGATTGGGTTGATTGGATTCCCAAAAGTGATTTTAATTGATTCAGTCCCCAGAAATGATCCTGATTGTTTTGGGTCCCGTGAAATGACTTTGACTGATTTAGTCCCCAGAAATGACTCTGATTGATTGGGTCCCCAGAAATGACTCTGATTGATTGGGTCCCCAAAAGTGACTTTGACTATGTCCCCAGAAATGACTCTGATTGATTGGGTCCCCAAAAGTGACTTTGACTATGTCCCCAGAAATGACTCTGATTGATTGGGTCCCCAAAAGTGACTTTGACTATGTCCCCAGAAATGACTCTGATTGATTGGGTCCCCTGGAATGATTCTGATTGTTTTGGGTCCCCTGAAATGACTTTGACTGATTTAGTCCCCAGAAATGATTGATTGATTAGGTCCCCAGAAATGACTCTGATTGATTGGGTCCCCAAAAGTGACTGACTATGTCCCCAGAAATGACTCTGATTGATTGGGTCCCCAGAAATGACTCTGATTGATTGGGTCCCAAAAGTGACTTTGACTATGTCCCCAGAAATGACTCTGATTGATTGGGTCCCAAAAGTGACTTTGACTATGTCCCCAGAAATGACTCTGATTGATTGGGTCCCAAAAGTGACTTTGACTATGTCCCCGGTAATAACTGATTGATTAGGTCCCCAAAAGTGACTATGACTATGGGGCAGAAATGACTCTGATTGATTGGGTCTCCAGAAATGACTCTGATTGATTGGGTCCCCAGAAATGACTCTGATTGATTGGGTCCCCAGAAATGCCCTTGGTCCCTAAAAGTGACTCTCACTGGGTGCCTTAATATGACTAGTGAAATGACTAATGATTAGATCTGTACAATTGTGTGTGTGTGTGTGTGTGTTTTTGTATGTTTATATATATGACGTACTGAAATGATTCTGGTTGATTGGGTCCCCAGAAATGACTCTGATTGATTGGGTCCCCAAAAGTGACTTTGACTATGTCCCCAGAAATGACTCTGATTGATTGGGTCCCCAAAAGTGACTTTGACTATGTCCCCAGAAATGACTCTGATTGATTGGGTCCCCTGGAATGATTCTGATTGTTTTGGGTCCCCTGAAATGACTTTGACTGATTTAGTCCCCAGAAATGATTGATTGATTAGGTCCCCAGAAATGACTCTGATTGATTGGGTCCCCAAAAGTGACTGACTATGTCCCCAGAAATGACTCTGATTGATTGGGTCCCCAGAAATGACTCTGATTGATTGGGTCCCAAAAGTGACTTTGACTATGTCCCCAGAAATGACTGATTGATTGGGTCCCCAGAAATGACTCTGATTGATTGGGTCCCCAAAAGTGACTTTGACGGATTCAGTCCCCAGAAATGACTCTGATTGATTGGGTCCCAAAAGTGACTTTGACTATGTCCCCGGTAATAACTGATTGATTAGGTCCCCAAAAGTGACTATGACTATGGGGCAGAAATGACTCTGATTGATTGGGTCCCCAGAAATGACTCTGATTGATTGGGGTCCCCAGAAATGACTCTGATTGATTGGGTCCCCAGAAATGCCCTTGGTCCCTAAAAGTGACTCTCACTGGGTGCCTTAATATGACTAGTGAAATGACTAATGATTAGATCTGTACAATTGTGTGTGTGTGTGTGTGTGTTTTTGTATGTTTATATATATGACGTACTGAACTCCAGTCAGTGGTATACCACAGTGGTCCACAGCTCTTCAGATGGCATGGTTGTGAGTCCGGGGGGCGGGGCACATGGGAACAGTTTGTATCTGGAGTGACTTCCAATTGGCTGTTGCTGTGGAGAACACAGACCACACCCCGGGTCTGGGTCCCATTGCCACACTCAGATGAGCACTGAAAAGCACACACATACAACAATAACCGGGTCCACTGGGATTTCTGCCAAGATTCTGTATGGCTTGTCCAACCTAGCAACAGTTGCTATGAGTGCATTTGTTAACAGCTCATTAACCAATCAATTATAACTACGGTTGGAAATGTGCTGTATGTGTGTGTGTGTGTGTGTGTGTGTGTGTGTGTACCTGTCCCCAGGGGCCTGTGTACCACTCTGTTCGGTGTATGCAGGGTCCCAGGTTACAGGGTGTGAGCTCCTCTGGCTTGTCTTCATCATCATCATCATCATCATCACAGCTGTCCAGTGGAAGAGAACCGATCTGATGCATCATGCACACCACTGACCTACTGCGACTGCCCTGGCCACAGTCTGCAGAACACTGCACACACACACACACACACACACACACTTCATCTAGCCCCTGTAACCCTATACAGTACACTATACTGACCCATTAGCAGGTGTGTAAATACTCTCACCCGGTCACTCCACTGTGTGTAGAACCAGCTCTGAGTGCAGGCCCCCATGTCACAGTTCTCCAGGTGCTGGGGCCGCAGGGGCAGGTTACACTCTTCATCAGACGCCACGTCGCCCAGGTTATCCACACACACCACCTCCCTACTGCGCTGACCCACACCGCACGGCACCGAGCACTGAGAGAGAGACCACACTGTTACACCTCAGACCTGTAGAACCTTTTCATACACACACACACACACACACCTGGCTCCACTCAGAGCGGATTTGCCACTCGCTGCAGATCTTCAGCTGGCACGAGGCCGTCGTCTCCGGCATGGCCGTGTGCTCACACAGCGCCGTCGCCACGGTAACAGTGCTGTTGGTGTGCTGCCCTCGGGTCTGGCGGCAGAGGACCTGCCGATACTGGGTGCCCAGGCCGCAGGTCTTACTGCACTCTGACCACTCCCCTACATCCCAACTACACACACACACACACACACACACACACACACACACACACACACACACACACAGTCAGTGTTTTAATGAGGGGTACACACATCACACACCTCACTGCTGAATCTCCCTCCAGGTGGCTGTGAACACTTACAAGGCTGGACAAAGCTGTAACTGGCAGTCCTCGTCCTGGGGGGCGGGGCGAGGGGTGTGGCTACAGAGGTCTCCCGGCACAGTGGTTAGAGTGGAGCTCTCCACACAGCTGAACAACACCTGGCGCCTGCCTACCACACACACACACACACAGACAGACAACTTTAAAAGGGGCAGTTTTGTGAATATAACATGAATGCTAACTGGTGTCCATTTACTTCCATTATCTGTTAGCTGCTTTAGCACCATAGCTCCGGTGTAACACACTGGACACATTTACAATACAAGCCAGTGAACAGGGTCCCTCAGATTACACCTACCTGTCCCACAGGTGGCACTGCAGGGAGTGGTTTTCATGGCAACCCAACTGTAGGGGGGCAGTGGTCTGGGGGTCATGGGGTCAGAGGGTACCTGATTAGGGTGGCTTGAGGCCCTGTCATTCCCCAGTCCCTGGTTCTCTGCTGACCAAAGAGAGAGAGAGAGGACAAATTACAGCAACTTCAGCCGGTATTGGAGAAAGGAGAAAGACGCTACAGCTACTTTAACTTGCTCCCATTGCTGACATGGGTGTGCAAATGCACACACACACACACACACACATACACACACAGCTTGTCCAGTCCCTGCAGAGAAGTGCTGCCAATAGAATAGAACAGGACTCTCTGGAGCAGATCAACACACATGAACCTATTGGCACCATGCTGCGTAATGCCAGGCCAGGCGTGGGCTAGAGGGGTATATAAAGCCCCCCAGCATTGAGGAGCTGCGGAGCTCTGGAATGATGGTGGAGCTCCATCCAATATCCTTCCTTCTTCTCTGGACGGTAGAGACAGTTACTCCAACAAAAGCAGGATCAACTCTTTTTTTAATCCCCTCGATTTCAGAAGGAGCAAAGAAGGAGCAGGCGTCCCAATACTTTTGTCCATTGTTCAAAGTGTTTAGTACTGTTACCTCCACATTTGTGACCTCCTGTGTCTACATACATAGACAACTGAACAAACTCCAGTGAGGACACTATTACCAGAATTTGTGTGAATGTGTGTGTGTGTGTGTGTGTATACATACCCAGGGGCTGAGTGTGTGTTTGAGCGAGGGTGGGGATGTCGTTGTCTTTGGGCAGCATGTATTCGTAGTACACCGTGACGTTAGGCTGCTGGTAGATCACCTGGAAAAGGACCGGGGGGAGAGAGACGGGCTGTTCAGACCTTCAGCAGTGTTTGGGTAGATGGTCTGACTGAGAGGTGCAGAGAGTGCAGAGCTCTGGAAGGCCGCGGTGCTGAGCCCCTGGTTCGAATCAGGCATGGATGGTTTGGAGTTCTTGGAGGAGGTGCTACAGAAATAAGCGTATAACTGCATTATAGTGTTGGAGCAGAGAGAGAGAGAGAGAGAGAGAGAGAGAGAGCAAGAGAGAGAGAGAGAGAGAGAGAGAGAGAGAAAGAGCAGAGAGAGAGAGAGAGAGAAAAGGGAGCGTGAGAGAGAGAGAAGAGAGAGAGCAAGAGAGAGAGAGAGAGAGAGCAAGAGAGAGAGAGAGAGAGAGAGAGAGAGAGAGAGAGAAAGAGCAAGAGGAGAGAGAGAGAGAGAGAAAAGGAGCGTGAGAGAGAGAGAAGAGAGAGAGAGAGAAAGAGCAAGAGAGAGAGAGAAAGAGAGAGAGAGAGAAAAGGAGCGTGAGAGAGAGAGAAGAGAGAGAGCAAGAGAGAGAGAGAGAGAGAAAAGGAGCGTGAGAGAGAGAGAAGAGAGAGCGAGAGAGAGGGCAAGAGAGAGAGAGAGAGAGAAAAGGAGCGTGCGAGAGAGAGAGAAAGAGAGAGAGAAAAGGAGCGTGCGAGAGAGAGAGAAAAGGAGCGTGCGAGAGAGAGAGAGAGAGAGAGAGAGAGAGAGAGAGCAGTGCAGTGATCATCCAGGACTCCAGTTTTTGTTGTTTAGGTTCATGTGTGGTTGCTAGGGTGTTGCAGACAGTCACTATGGTGTTTTAGGTGGTTGCACGGGTGATGCAAGTTGGTTGGAATGACATCCTAGGTGGTTGTTAGGGTGTTGCTAGGTGGTTGCTATGGTATCATAGATGGTTGCTAGGGGCTAGAGTGTTGTTAGGTGGTTGGAATGGTTGGTAGGGTGTTACTAGAGGGTCGCTGTGGTATCACCCATAATTGACTCATTGAGGCCTAATAATACAATTCTGATTATCTGATTAGCTTTGATCTGTGTCTTAGTGATGTCATAATGGATTTCTGGCCATTGGCTGCCTTACATAGAGATGGAGCTCCTGATTGGTTGGTCCAGGAGCGGTGATGGACTCTCCGGCCCTGCTGCGGATCTCATTGGGCCGTTTGTAGGTCAGGACTGTCCCGGCAGCGTGGAACCGCCCTGGCCTGTCAATCACCCACAACCCGTTTATTACTGGCTCACCACTGGGGGTCCTCAGAGCTGAGAGAGAGAGAGAGAGTGAGAGAGAGAGAGAGAGAGAGAGAGAGGTTGAGGGGAAGTAATGTGAGCTAATACTTATGAAACCGCTACCATATATCCATATACACTACATGGACAAAAGTATTGGGACACCTGCACCTTCATTGCTCCTTCTGAAATCTTAGATATTGCAGGAGCATTGCTGTGAGGATTTGATTGCATTCAGCATTATTAGCAACAGCGTTAGTGAGGTTAGGATGGTGGATGATCGCCACCCCACATCATCCCCAACTCCCCAGCTCATCCCAAAAGTACTGGATGGAGAACCAACCATCATTGGCAGGGAACACAGTTCTTCCACTGCTCCACAGCTCAATGCTGCTGGGGGGGCTTTATGCCCCTCTAGCCCACGTCTGGCCTGTGTTCATCTTCTCCAGAGGGTCCTATTCTATTGGCAATACATCTGTGCAAAGGAGCTGAATGCATTCATTGGAAGGGGTGTCCACAAACATTTGGCTTAGGCCTAGGCTTGCATCACCTGGCCATAATGGCTGTGTGGAGAAGCCATAGCTCCACAGCATCTGGCATAAGGGGCCTACAGGTGAGCCTGTCTGGATTACAGCTGTTTACCCAGGTAGCTCCTGGTCTTCTGGAGCTCCTGGATTCTGATTCGCTGAGCTCCGACAGGAAGCTCCAGGAGTTTGTGGTAGCCAGTAGGGAGGAGTGAACGAGACACTGTTCCGTTCACAAGTTCACACGAGGTCCCGTCACCTCCGCACACGCCACACGCGTCCTCCTCACGTCCATCACACTCCTGTAACACACACACACACACACACACACACACACACACACACACACACACACGGTTATTAATTACAGTATTACAAAGCCTTTTGCAATACCATTCTGTGGAGTCCCATTACATCTGGTGTAAAGCTACACTAGGTGTCCAAATGTTTGTGGACACCCCTGCATCCAATGAATGCACTGAGCTCCCCATTGCTGCTCTCAGATTCTCTGGAATGTGGTGTTCTCTGATGGTGGTGCTCCATCCATCCATCCATCCATCCATCCATCCATCCAGTACCCCTGGGATGAGTTGGGTAGTTGGGGATGATGAGGATGATGACCTCACTAACGCACATCACAGCAATGCTCCTTCAAAATCTAGCAGAAAGCCTTCCTTCTTCCCTGGACAGTTGAATTGAGTGAATGAGCAGGCGTCCCAATACTTTTGTCCAAACAGTGTTGTGTACATTGAATACAGCAAGTCATTAAAATGAGCAAAACGTCAGCAGGTCAGCACACGCGGTGAGCACTGGCCTCCACTCCAAAACGAAATCAGCCACTGTGTGTGTGTGTGTGTGTGTGAGTGTGTGAGCTGGTGTGCTCCAGCAGGGGTTTAGCGCTGAGAGGGCTGCAGTGGGCAGTTAAGACTGTAATGATGTTTTTGGCCTGTGCGGCTCTGGGCGCTCGCTCAAACAGTTGTTTCCACTTCCAGCCCGAATCCGAGGGATGAGCGGAGCCTTTTCACTCTATCTGAGGACCCTGCCCTCCGCCTCCCCTCCACCTCCCCTCCGCCTCCTCTCCATCAGGCCCGTCTGTTTGTCCGATCTGCTGCTGATAAAGCACCATTAGCCTAGCCGAAGATGAACCGGCGGCGTCCGCCTTATCGGCCGAGAGAGCTAATCAAAAATAAACACACAAACAGTCTCGATAATAACAGCCAGCCTGAGAGAGAGAGGGGCGAGAGAGAGAGAGAGAGAGCGAGCGAGAGAGAGAGGGGCGAGAGAGATTATAAAGTAAAATATTCCCATAACTGGAGCTTCTCCACCTGTAGGCCTCCTGGCTCTCGGTCAGCCGGTCTGTCAGAACTCATAACTCAGCACTGGGAGGAGTATTAGCCCAGACTGCACCATTAGAGACACTGTGGGCCACAGGCATCAACAAACACCACCCGAAAGTGAAGCATGGTGGCGGCAGCATCGTGTTCTGGGAAGGCCTTTCCTCAGTGGGGACTGGGCTTCTCGGTAAAAGTGATGGATGGGTGGGTGGTGCAAAATACAGGGAGGTTCTACAAATGGGCATCCAAGTAGCATCCAACCAAGCTGGAGCAGATCTGCAGGAAGAGCGGGTGGAGGCCACCACTGAGCAGAGCTGGTAAAAAAAAAAAAAAACTCCACCCCACCCTACCCCATCCCACCCAACCTCACTCCACCCCACCCTACCCTATCCTACCCCGCCCACCCTACCATACTGCACTATACCACACTCCACTCTATCCTACCCACCCAACCTCACTCTACCCCACCCTACCCTACTATACCCTACCGTACCCTATCTTACCACACTCCACCCCGCCCTACCTTACCCCACTTCAACCTACCCTACCATGTCCTACTCCACCCTACCGTACCCTACCTGACTCCACCTCACCCTACCGTACCATACCCTACCCTACCCACCCAACCCTACTCCACTTCACCCAACGCCATCCTACCCTACACTACCCTACCCACCCCAATCTACCCCTCACTACCCTACCCTACCTCACCCCACCAAACCTCACCCCACCCTACTCTACCCCACCCTACTCTACCCCCAATATGCATAAGCTTAAAGCTACTGCCCCCCTTGTTTACTGTTTACGTCACTTAAAGGAGATCTGGGGTGACTGTGAGTTTACACCGAAACTACATAAGTGTGTCAAACCTCCAACACACACACTCACACACACACACACACACACACATTATTCATTCACCAGCATGGCACATTTATGAACATTTATGATTTATGAAAATCAAACAAGTCCGACTCTACAACACACACACACACACACACACACACACTCACGCACACGCGTGTTGGGGATGGATGAGGTGTAGCAGTGATCCTCCAACATCCTGACCTCACTTATTCTCGCCCCTTTCGCTTAATGCAATCAAATCCTCACAGCAGTGCTCCTCCAATTTCTAGTAGAAAGCCTTCCGCCCTGGACAGTAGAGACAGTTACTCCAACAAAAGCAGGATCGGCTCTTTAATCCCCTTGATTTCAGAAGAACCAGTGAATGAGCAGGTGTCCCAATACTTTTGTCAATGCAGTTCAGTGACTAAAGCAGAGAACTCCGTGTTCTGATGGGAACCCGGTTCTACCTGGTCTGTACAGCGTGCAGGCGGAGGTGGTCAGCGGAGGCTTACCTGTGTGGGGGCTCTGCTGGAGTCACTGTCCCATGGTAGATGCTGTGAGGGTGGGCAGAGGATGGACAGTAGCAGGGTCATCTGGATCAGAGTCTGCAGTCTAGTGGAGCAGGAGCTCCACGCCTGCTGCTGCCGAGCCATGAGGAGAGTGAGAGAGCGGGACAGAGGCGCAGCGTCTGAGAGAGAGAGAGAGAGAGAGAGAGAGAGAGAGAGAGAGTGTGTGTGTGAGTGTGTGTGTGTGTGTGTGTGTGAGTGTGTGTGTGTGTGTGTGTGTGTGAGTGTGTGTGTGTGTGTGAGTGTGGAAGGGTTTTTATCTTTATCCTTCTGGCTTTTGTTGTGTTTAGTGTTCTTCTGCAACGACTCACTCAGCCCCTACACTCTCCCTCTCTCTCTCTCTCACACATACACACACTCACACTCTCTCTCTCTCTCACACATACACACACTCTCCCTCTCTCTCTCTCTCTAAAAGTCTCACTGGCATCCGTACACTTATATCACCCCATCTTTCCTCTCTCCCTCTCCTCCTTCTGTCTCACTCTTTCTCTCTCTCTCTCTCTCTCTCTCTCTCTCTCTCTCTCTCTCTCACACTACCTTCTCTCACTCTTTCTTTCTTTCTCTCTCTCTCTCTCCCTTCTCACACACTCTATCTTCTCTCACTCTTTCTTTCTCTCTCTCCTCTCACTCTATCTCTCTCTACCTTCTCTCACTCTTTCTTTCTTTCTCTCTCTCTCTCCCTTCTCACACACTCTACCTTCTCTCACTCTTTCTTTCTCTCTCTCCTCTCACTCTTTATCTCTCTCTACCTTCTCTCACTCTTTCTTTCTTTCTTTCTCTCTCCTCTCACTCTTTCTCCCTCTCTCCCTTCTCACACACTCTACCTTCTCTCACTCTTTCTCTCTCTCCTCTCACTCTATCTCTCTCTACCTTCTCTCACTCTTTCTCTCTCTCTCTACCTTCTCTCACTCTTTCTTTCTTTCTTTCTCTCTCCTCTCACTCTTTCTCTCTCTCTCTCCCTTCTCACACACTCTACCTTCTCTCACTCTTTCTTTCTCTCTCTCCTCTCACTCTATCTCTCTCTACCTTCTCTCACTCTTTCTTTCTTTCTCTCTCTCTCTCTCCCTTCTCACACACTCTATCTTCTCTCACTCTTTCTTTCTCTCTCTCCTCTCACTCTATCTCTCTCTACCTTCTCTCACTCTTTCTTTCTTTCTCTCTCTCTCTCCCTTCTCACACACTCTACCTTCTCTCACTCTTTCTTTCTCTCTCTCCTCTCACTCTTTATCTCTCTCTACCTTCTCTCACTCTTTCTTTCTCTCTCTCCTCTCACTCTTTCTCTCTCTCTCTCTACCTTCTCTCACTCTTTCTCTCTCTCTCTCTCTCTCTCCTCTCACTCTTTCTCTCTCTCTCTACCTTCTCTCACTCTTTCTTTCTCTCTCTCCTCTCACTCTTTCTCTCTCTCTCTACCTTCTCTCACTCTTTCTTTCTCTCTCTCCTCTCACTCTTTCTCTCTCTCTACCTTCTCTCACTCTTTCTTTCTCTCTTTATCTCACTCTCACTCTTCCTTCTCTTCCTCTCTCTCTCTCCTCTCACTCGTGCTCTTTGTTTATCTCTCTGCTCTCACTTTCCCTCTTTCTCTCATTCCCTTCTCTCACACTTTATCGCACTCCCTCTCTCTCTCTCTGGTCTTACATTCCTCTTGGCTTTTCCACACGATCTGCAGTAAAAGGAGCTCCTGCCCTCAGAGACAACAAATTACACTCCCCTCTACATGATGAACAAACACACACACACACACACACACACGTCTGAGTCATCAGTCAGACATGATAAAAAGACTGACATCTGGTATTCTGTGTGTGTGTGTGTGTGTAGGCTTGTGTGTAATTAAGTGTGTGAGGTGTGTAATTTGTGGGTGACCTTGAACACGGCCTGGAGGTCAACCAAGAGGGAAAGCCTGTGGTCAGATCTTCAGTTCAGCTGCAGACGCTGGAGGAGCTCTTCATCATCAACAGCCTCAGAGTCAGACTGAGGTAATACAGTGATACCTCAGCGCGCGCACACACACACACACACCTGCTGCAGGACAGTGATTTCCATCACTGTGTGTGTGTGTGTGTGTGTGTGTGTGTGTGTTACGGGTTAATGATGGGAGTCAGACTGGCGTCTGTACTTCACAAACACATACACACCAAAACAGCCTAATGCTGACCCTCTGACCCTCTACATTACCCCCTAGAAGACCACAGCTCCTACTGGTGCTTTAATACACACTCAGTGGACAAAAGTATTGGGACACCTGCTCATTCAAGACTAAAAAGAGTTGATCCTGCTTTTGTTGGAGTAACCGTCTCTACTGTCACTTTATTAGAAACGCCTCCCTTGTGCTTCCACTCACTGGCGGCCACTTTATTAGAAACGCCTCCCTTGTGCTTCCACTCACTGGCGGCCACTTTATTAGAAACGCCTCCCTTGTGCTTCCACTCACTGGCGGCCACTTTATCAGAAACAGCTCACTTGTGCTTCCACTCACTAGTGGCCACTTTATTAGAAACACCTTTTAGATGTTGCTCTTGGGTTTTCTGTCAGTTCCTGGATGATTTTGCGCCTCTTGGACAGACGTTGGGACGGCGTCCACTCTGATGGTAGTTCAGTAGAGCCCCTGGGGCACTGGAAATAGCTTGGTCAGAGCTGGCCCGAACCATGGGGGCAAAGACTTTTTCACAGCACTCTAGGAGTATGAGTACGTACTGCAGTCCACGCTGTGGTTTGCCAGCTCTCCTCCACCCCAAACTCCTACCAACGTTTTGTTTACAATTAAAAACAGAGCAATGGCTGCGGAGCCAAACAAGGCTAAAGCTCTCGCGGCTCCAGATGGTCTTCACCAGGCCGCACTGTTGGAGAGACAGCTGAGCGGAGAACAACAGAACCGTAAACGTAGTCGATCGGCCCTGACGTCTCAGCCAATGTGCTCACGTGTGGCTCGCATGGGTGGAACATGTGCTAGGCACCCATGTTTAACCCCTCCTGGTCCCATCACACTTGGGCCACCCATACGTTTGACTAGAGGGGTATGAAGCCCCCCAGCAGCATTGAGCTGTGGAGCAGAGGAACTACTGTGTTCTCTGAAATGATGGATGGTGGTTGGGATGAGTTGGGGATGATGATGAGATGGGGTGGTGATCATGATCATCATCATCATCATCATCATCATCATCATCATCCAACATCCTGCCACTGAACACAACCAAATCCTCACAGCAATGTTCCTCCAAAATCCAGCAGAAAGCCTTCCTTCCTTCTTCTCTGGACAGTAGAGACAGTTTCTCCAACAGAAGCAGGATCAGCTCTTCTTTAATCCCCTTGATTTCAGAAGAAACAATGAACGAGCAGGTGTCCAAATACTTTTGTCCAAATAGTCGTTCTTTGGGACAGTGCGCCAGCAACCGCTGCACCCCATGTGTCTGAAACATGCAGTCGCAGTTACGATCCCAGGGAGGCCTTCAGCTACTCCCATTTTAATGACCGCCCCCCCTCCCCACCCCCGCCCCCGCCCACTCTCTTCTAATTATTGAACGTTTTTATTGTTATTGTTCAGCCTCTTTTCCTCATTCCTTGATCTTCCCGTCTTTAATGTTCCTCCTTTTACAAGCCTCTGTGCGAGCGCTCGCCTCGCTGTGGCGAGAGGCGCGATAGAACTAATGAGAAAGACATGTCACTTTCACTGATACAGGACTGGAGGCCTGGAGGCCTGGAGACCGTCGTGGTGGTGGTGGTGGTGGTGGTGGTGGTGGTGGTGGGGGGCGGTGATGAGCATAGAACACAACGCAGGAAGATCGAGGCTTTCTTTAGCTTAGGCCTGAAGATCAGATCTGAGAACAGCTGGACTGAACTGTACAGAAGTAGCAATGTAGGGGTTCAAGCACTCTCAGTTTGGGCAAAATGCCCATTGTTGTTCATTAGTTTAAACAAGCTACACAGCACCAGTTAGCATAGTATAAACATAGTATGCTAACTGCATGTTTTTGGCACTACACGACATGGACAACCATCAATACTGACGGTTACAGTCGCTGTAGTAAGCTATGCTATGCGGCTCCTGTGAGCCGCTGCAGTGCTGCAAAGCAGCCAATAAACATAGAGCTCACCCTCCACCCCCATAAGCACTTTGAGGTACAATAACAGGGTGGTAAACAGGCTTGTAGAACTGCATCTGAGCATTTTCCACCCCAACTCTAATCCCGATTTTGTATGAGAACAGGGATTGCTTGCTCTTGGGCTCCCCCTACTGTCGGGAAGTGTAGTACACACTTTGAGCCAAGCTGAGAGGTACAGAAGCTCCGCTAGTTAGCCAGGAATAGCAACTGCAACAGTGCTACTCCCCCTTTTACAAGTCAGTGGAGCCTCAGAACGATTTGACGCTGCTATTTTTAAAAGGTAGAAACGGCTACATAGCGTTCCTTTAATTACTGAATCTGTTAGCCACGTTAGCCGTTAGCACCAGTGTAAATCTGCCTCTGCCTCAGCTGGCGTCGACTGTCTGTTAGGTGTAAAAATCACTGTGTTTTTCAGTCCGTGTGCCTGGTAGCGCTGTGAAAGTGTCGAGCTCTCCAAGACTCTCCCTCAGTTCTGCTCCAGTACCGACACCCAATGAGACGTGACGGGAAAACGATCCCAACATTCAGCTACGGGCTACGAAGCTCATCTGAAACCGGAACATAAAGGGAAATGATGCGAATTACAGCACAAAGAGCTGGTGCTGCAATCGTTCCTCTCCCACAGGAAAACTGACCACCATCCCCAGCCCGGAGAAATACAGAGCCAGAGCAGAGAGGCTTATGGGTTTTGCTGAAGGGGGACCAACGGTGGCAGCTTTGGTGGATGTGGGTATTGAACCCACAACCCCGTGATCAATAACTCAGCGCTTTAACCATGAGCCCCCACTGCTCAACTGGTATAGGCAGTCAGTTTGGGCCCATTATTTACAAGGTGTTTAGTGGCTGCTATGGTACCTCTTGTGGCTCCTAGGGGGTTGTTAAGTGGTTACTGCCATCTCGTTAAGCGTTTTCTTTTAAGTTAAGTAAGCTAAGTAATTGGTTGCTAGTGTGTTGCTTTGTGTGACGTATTAGGTGGCTGCTATGGTAACGCCAACCCCTTCCTTCCCTAAAATTGAAACCGTTGCTCGGTGGAAATCATCCACTCAATCCCAATCCAGCCACACATTCTGCTTAGTGGTGGAGGTGCCCAAACAGAACATGGCTTAGGGCCCCTCAGAAAAGGTGGGCCTGATCCAGGGAAATGTGGAGTCTGGAGTTGAGGCGAAATCAGGGCGTCTCATTTTTAAGGAATCCGCTTCGTGGTCTGGTGTTACGGTAACCCGCAGGATTCACTAATCCCAGTGGGACTGACTCAGGGGCTCGGTCGGCCTGATTCACAGCTAGACCCACGGCCGAGCGTGTTCTGACTCAACGGAGTAGAACCCAGCGTAGAACCCACGAGACCATGTGTGTTCGCTTGTGAGGCCTTCGTATGTCGTCCTCGTCCTCCTCCCGAGTCTGACGACTCTGCCAAGTTCCAGGAGACGCTGCAGTTGACACGCTGTCTGAGAATGCTCTGGAAAAAGAGGAACTTCTGACATGGTGATATTTCTCTCTTGGCATGAGGGGCTGCGCTGCAGTGCTTGGCATGGCGTCTGTATTTGGTTTACAACGCTGCGCTCCCTCGATTTACTGGCGGAGAACAGAACGTCCACACGCAGCCTTCAAAGGGAAAGGCAAATAGCATGTGAGCTAACACAGACATCACAGAACAGCTTGAGCTACAGAACGCCTTCCTCCCTGGACAGTAGAGACAGTTTGTCCAACAGAAGAAACAATGTACGAGCAGGTGTCCCAATACTTTTGTCCATATAGCCGCTCTTTGGGACACACAGACATCACAGAACGGCTTGAGCTACAGAACGCCTTCCACAACTGATACACCACTGACCGGTCAAAGAGGTGGGTATGTAGTGGTTGGTCCCGAACCAAGAATGGAGATGCCGCCAGTGACCGGCAACAGGATCGTGGTCACCTAAGGCTCGCTGATCCTGACAACTTACAGGACTTGCTGGATCTGCTGTTGACATCCTGGTGCTAGATACCACAGGGACGTCCATGCTCCACAACAACCTCCAGATGAATGAGGACGGAGAACGGAATCGGGCACTGGAGGCCTTCCGAAGGACACCCCACCTTATTTGGGGGGCTGTATTGCAAGCCTGTGGGATACTCCAGTGGAGAAACCCCTTTGGGTCCAGCAGACGCTGTTGGTTGGTTAGTTGGTTGGTCTGTCACCAACCCACCTAATCAAATAAACGGGGTACCACAGCAACTACCTAGCAAGACCCTAGCAACCACTAGTCAAGACCACAGTGTTTTCCCATATGAACGAAAGAAGGTGTAAAAAGGTTATGCAGCCTTCTTATATGATCAAAGATATACTAGCACCATAGCAACCACTTGTGACACCACAGCAACCACCTGAGATACCGCACAGCAACTCAGATCAGAACTCCAACCCAGATTTAACACCATTTCCAAAGGCAGTAGGATCAGGTGAGGTGGATCAGGGTTGGGTCCAGCATCTGCAGGGAGGCATCTCTCCAGGAGCAGGGTTGGTCTAGACCACTAGTCTAGACAGAGGACAGGCTTCAGGACGAAGGGTGGAAGCGGGTGGAGGAAAGCTTTAAGACAGAAAGGTTGGACACTGGAACAGCTGCTTGAGGGCCTCTGATTGGTTCGCTTAGTCTGCCTGGCCCCTCAACCTGTCTCCCCAGGAAATTAGCAAGTAGCTGTAGACACGGGGGATGAAGGACAGCTCGTCTCACAAGGCCAGACATGTCTGAGGACAACCGTGAGGGAATGAGGACAGGAATGTGGACCTATTAGGGAAGGACAGTTCCATTTCAGACCCAACCCGAGGCCTCGTTACAGGTGGATTTGGGGAAAATCGGCAAAGCCGTCATTAGTTCAACCCGTTTGAAGCATTTTTTCTTAAAAGCGTTTGGACGAAAACAGGCTTTTTGACCGGTTGCGGCTCTCGGTGGTGGTTTGTAAGAAGGTGTGGCCACAAGAGAATATACTGAGGCCACAAATTACGTTAGGGGTCTTCGTAGGATGCAGCCTTGTTTTGTGGGACATTTTACTGCAGAAGAGTAAGAATCTGAGACACTTTGACAAGAACCAAACTGTGATGTTCTAGACGACTGGGTCAGAACATCTCCAGAACATCAGGCAGGGCAGGTCTTGTGGGGTGTTCCCGGTATGCAGTGGTCAGTACCTTCCCAAAGTGCTCCAAGGAAGGACATCCACTGAACCTGCGACAGGGTCACGACCTACAGGGCTTCTAGGTAAAGGATCTGCTGCTGACGTTAGTTAGTCTTGGTGTCAGATACCACAGCAGGACACCTCCAGAGGTCTTGTGAAGTCCATGTCTCGAGTGCTTAGATCCGTTGTGGAGGAACAAGGGGGACCTTCACAATTATTTGGCCGGTGGTGTTAATGTTGATGCTTTACCGGTGTGTTTTATGGTGAATCTAACCAAAAGATTTGTCCCACTTTTTATGTCCCAGGGTAGCATTGTTAGCAATACCAGTTGAAGACTAGCAAGACCAGTTGACGGTCCTTTACTGGTGTTTTATGGTGAATCTAAACAAAAAGTGTCCCATATTTTATGTCCCTGGTTAGCGTTGTTAGCCTTGTGTCAAGGTAGCATGGTTAGCGATACCAGTTGAAGACATTGAAGTTTACCACAACTGGTTTGACAATTGTTTACTGGTGTTTTATGGTGAATCTAACCAAAATTTGTCCCACTTTTTAGTGGCCCAGGTTTGCACTGTTAGCCTTGTCTCAGGGTAGCATTTTTTGCCTTGTCTCAGGTTAACATGGTTAACGATACCAGATGAAGCCCTGAGTTTACCACAACAAGTTTGACAATCCTTTACCTGTTTTATGGTGAATCTAACCAAAATATGTCCCACCTTTTACGTGTCCAAGGTTAGCCTGGTTAGCCTTGTCCCAGGTTAGCAATACCAGTTGAAGATCTGAGTTTACCACAACTGGTTTGACAATCTTTAACCTGTGTTTTATGGTGAATCTAACCAAAATATGTCCCACGTTTTTGTGTCCCGGGTCAGAATTGTTAGTCTTGTCTCAGGGTAGCCTTGTCCCAGGTTAGCATTGTTAGCGATACCAGTTGAAGATCTGAGTTTACCACAACTGGTTTGACAATCTTTTACCTGTTTTATGGTGAATCTAACCAAAAAGTGTCCCATATTTAATGTCCCAGGTTAGCACTGTGTCAAGGTAGCATTGTTAGCAATACCAGTTGAAGACATTGAAGTTTACCACAACTGGTTTGACAATTGTTTGCTGGTGTTTTATGGTGAATCTAACCAAAATATGTCCCACAGTTGAAATGAAACGCAGCATCAGCGTGAATTTAATGAACTCGAACAACCGTAAACAGGGAATCCAAAATCGTCCTTTATTTGGCAGTGTAGCGTCGCTACAGGCATGTACACAATATAAATAGAAAACTCCTATGAACTTCTGTACAGGGGGGGATGTCTGTCAGCAGCCCCCGCAGTTCTCGGATGGCTGAAGGGGAGATGGCACACGAGTAAAGCTCAGGGTTTGAGCGCTACGCAGGAGGGGTACGAAATTAGTCTCATGAAATTCATTTAATTCAACAAACTGAACGGATCTGATTTATTATGGCGAGCAGCAGTCAGTCAGATCAGGCCAACTGATGGCTACTAACGTCTGTCCCTCTTTAGCCACCTTAGCATGCTTGTTCTGTCAGAAATGCTACAGCGGCTAACAGTGAACAGCGTCGGGGATCAGGTTAATTGACGGCTATTGACCATCTTGTGTTGCTTTAGCCTGTTTTAGCAGCTGTTACTTTTACGTAGCAGTCCTGCAAAAAAACGCTCAAGTGGCTAACAGTGAAGAAAACGGAATAGCCCTGAGACACGATTGTGTAAATCATGCTAATCGATGGCTACAAGCGTCTGTTCATCTTTAGCCACTTTAGCATGCGGCTAACAGTGAACAGCGCTGGTTATCAGGCTAACTGATGGCAACAAGCATCTACCCCTCTTTAGCCACCTTAGCATGATTGTTTGAGGTCTGTCGGAAAAGCTAACGTGGCTCACAACAGTGAACATGCTCAGACTAATTAAAGGCTACCAGCATACACTAAGTGGACAAAAGTATTGGGACACCCGCTCATTCATAACCGTTTCTTCTGAAATCAAGGGTATTTAAAAGAGCTGATCCTGCTTATGTTGGAGTAACTGTCTTCACTGTCCAGGGAAGAAGACTTTCTACTAGATTTTGCAGGAACATTGCTGTGAGGATTTGATTGCATTTAGCGACGAGAGCGAGAGTTAGTGAGGTCAGGATGTTGAATGATGATCACCACCCTCTCTCATCATCCCCAACTCACCAACTCATCCAGTTCTACATTCCAGAGAACCTTCCAGCTCCACAGCTCAATGCTGGGGGGCTTTATACCCCTCTAGCCCACGCCTGGCACTAGGCAGCATGGTGCCAATAGGTTCAGTAGGTTTATCTGAGTCCTATTCTATTGGCAGTACTTCTCTGCAGGGACTAGACAAGCTGCACATCTGTGTCAGCAATGAGTGCAACTTAAAGTAGCTGAATGTGTTCCTAGAAAGGGTGTCCACAAACTTTTAGACAAATAGCGTCTGTCCTGTAACAGCCAGTAATTAGCATTAGGCAGATCCTGCTAATTGACCAGTATTGGTCCAGTACTGGTCAGCCATGCTAGCCTGTTCGCTCAAGCTGTTCCTTTAGGATCAGTGCTGCCAGCAGAGGGAGACAAATTCTAGAGCTCACTTAAATCAACTACTTGTCCTCTGCATACACACACACATACACTCTCTCTCACACACACACACACACACACACACACACACACACACACACACACACACTGTTATCTCCTACGCCTCCTCTGTTTGATTAAAAAGAGGTTCTCGTCAGAGGCTTGGTGCTGCTTCTGGCTGTTAGCTGCTTTCCTCTCCCACTTCTTGACTTTGTTCTTCTTCTTGTTGCTCCTCTCCGAGCTTTTCCCTGAGCTGAACAGCACGGCGGGTCTGCCTTTGCCCGCGGACGGTGGAGTGCAGGTTCCTCGGCTGTGGGGGCTTTTCGGGAAGCCTCGGGGGAAGTCCTGGTCCACATCAATTATGAACACGTCCTTGTTGACGTTGCTCTTCTTCTTCTTCTTCTTATTGTTGTTGCTCTTCTTCTTACCTTCCAGTTGCGCGACCTTCTGCACTGGTGTGTGCGCGTTGCCTTTAGGTGTGGTCTGAGGGTGATGTTTAGGGGTGTGCGCGATGCGTCTCTTCGGGGGGCGTCCGCTGGGAGTGAATGGGAAGAGGGTGCTTTTGGGGTCGCGCTTCTGTTTCTTTCGGGGAGGTTGGGGTTGGGGAGTATATGCTGCAGCTTCTTCTTGCCGCTCTAGGAGACCGGCCTCCTGCAGGTCTGCAACACAAGAGACACAGAGAGAGAATTCAGCTCCCACCTTAACAGCTGTCCATCTACCAAGACCAGGGGCTAATGTAGCTAACAGGTAATGCAGGACAAGGGCCCACCAGATAGCACTGTGGTAACACTAGACTCCTCGAGCTGATATAATGTCTACACAGCATGTCTATTTAAAAAAAAAAAAAAAAAAAAGTTTGTGGACACCCCTCCTCACAGTCCCAAAATGTACACAAAGCCAGGCCAGTTCAAGGCTAAACACAGCGGCGACTTCAGGAGAATAAGGAAGTGAAGCTAATGAGGCTAGAAGCCAGAAGCCAGGGACTGGGTGAAGTGCTGGGAGTCGTGAGGAAGCCGATAAGTGCTACAACCTGCAGCCCCTTAAGCTAGGTGGGTGCTAGCTGGGTCCTAGGCTAAAAGCTAACCTCACCAAATCCAACTACGACCTCCTCAGCTAGCTGCCTGCACACTGTGCCGATTAGACGGCAAGAAGGTAGCCGAAAGAGCTCCGTTCTACCAACCATGCACGTATTTAAGCGCTCGGTCCTCCAGACGTTTGATGTCCCACTGGCTGTTGTAGTTGGAGACGAAAGGCAGCGTTGGATAGGTCCCGTTAAACATCCTCCTCTCTGCACATTCCTACACACACACATACACACACACACACACACACACAATGGGAAATACAGATCGAAATACACATTGACTTTGGCTATGTTCACACAGCAGGTCCCAAAGCGGCCCAACTCGGACATTTGGGTCAGGTCAGTGTTGCACTTGGGACATCCCTACACCAGTGAGGGGCGTTGTCAGTGGCCCGACTGTCCACCACTGGAACTCCTTGGGCCTCTTCACCTGCTGTGTGAAGGTAGCCATTGACACCCATACAGAGTGTAGAATCGCGAGGGCCGAGTGTGTGGTCTCAGCAAGGTGTGACTTACATGGCCGAAGTGTCCCCGTCTGGAGCAGTTGTAGCAGTACGCAGGGGACTTGGCTTTCTGATCAGGGGTCTTCACAGGGGGCCCCGCCCTCGTCTAGAGGCAGAGAGAGAGAGGAAAGGTCAGAGAAGATGGGGAGGTCAGTGTGACGCCGATGGCTGTTAAGTCAGGCGCCATTATCCCATAACTGGGACCCTCGGAGCTAGCCCTCCCTCTCCCCCACCCCCAGCCCCAGCCAGCACTGGCCTTCAAGTGTGTTGAGCTCCAGTGATGTTGTATTAGCTGCAGTTTGCAAGGAAGGGATTGGTTCCACCTCCCAACTGAGGGCCCCCAGGACACCTTAAGCCCTCATTGGGTCAGAAACTGCTGGATGACCGGGGCAGAACACCTCCAAAACATCAGGTAGTGGTCAGTCCCTTCCAAAAGAACTTACAGGACTGGCTTAGAGGATCTGCTGCTAGTCTTGGTGCCAGATACCACAGAAGGAATACGAGCTTCACTGGGTCAGAATCGGGGAATATACCCAACATTAGAGACGGCCAAACTGTGTTGGCTAGACGGCTGGGTTAGAGCGCCTCCAAAACATCAGGAGGGTATGCGGTGGTCAGCACCTACCTACCTAAAAGTGATCCAGGGAAGGACAACCGGAGAACCAGCAACAAGGTCAGGACAAGGCTCACCCGAGGCTTCCTGGCACGATCCGTGAAGACCTCACCGTACAGGACTTTAAAAGATCATGTGGAGGCCTGGGGAAGGCTTAGGGGGGCCTACATAATATGAGGCATAGCTGCAACACATGGTAACTGGACCGGGGTCTCGTTGGAGGAAGGAAAACCCGGCTTTGCATGAACCTGGGAAGCATTACAAGACCAGGGAATGGGAATCTATCTGGAGATGCTTACAAAGTACGGTAGACCGTAACACCTCGTTTATCTCAACACAGCCCCCTTAGAGAGTGTTCGGGCGCACCTTTAGCCGGCCCCCCATTCTATTACCCGGCGGCACCTCTCGCGTGGCTCTCTTTGTGTGGAGGAGGGTGGGTGGGTGTGTGTGTGTGTGGGGGGGGTGAGTGTGTTTAGCTGCACCTTCAACCTGCCCTCATTCTATTACCCGTAAACACTTCCTTTTATTCACTTCTTCTACACACACACACACACACACACACTGAATAAGAGAGCTTGCTTATAGCCCGTCTTCTCCGTCGCTTGCTCTCGCGCTCTCTCTCGTTCTTTCATCCCCCTCTCTCTCCTCCCTTTCTCATAGACATTCCATTTCTTCTTTCCATTAAGCAGATTGGAGGGAGTGATTACTGAGCCTATCAATGAAGCTCAGTAATACGCTACTGATAACACTGCCTTTGGAGAAAGTTGCTCTCTCTCTCTCTCTCTCTGTGTGTGTGTGTGTGTGTGTGTCCCCATCTGGTCCCGGAGAGCCCAAAGGCGTTTCACGCTCCATCGCCCTCCGTAAATACGCTCTGATAAAGAGAGAGTAAGCCGACTGGTGTGGGTGTGTGCGCTATGCGTGTGTGTGTGTGTGAGGGGGGGGGGAAAAACTATGCACATATTCTCTTTTAATGTCTCCTCAAGGGGCTTACACACACACACTCACAGAAACACACACACACACACACACACACACACACACACACACACACACACACACACACACTTCCAGTAAGACACTGCACATGTGATTCCACCACGTCATACTTTAAACACATTGCTCTCCCTCTCTCACTTCGTCTCGAGGTCTCTCGCCCCTCTCTCTCAGCTTTCTCCACAGTAAATGGGTCGAGGGCAGAATGTTATTAGAGGTGTTGGTCATTATCTGCCTGGGTCTGGAGGCCGCACCTCCATCACCATCACAAAGGCCATACTCCCTCCCCCCCCCCCCCCGACCCCCCCAAACCCCCCAAACCCATTCTGTCTCCCTCCTCCCCATCAGAAACTCTGACAACCTGCCCCTGTATTCTTCTGCTCGTCTGTCCAGCTCTCTCTCCCTCTCTCCTGATCTTCAGGCTGGGCAGGTAGACCTGCAGTCCTAAACTTGATGTTTGAGGCATGATCACTTCTGCTGCGTTCAGCAGGAATCTGTGCAGATCAGCAGAGCGACGTACAGCGGGTTAGTACTCAGCTAACTCCAGCATTCCAGCGAACAACAGAAAGAAAATAAACACTGAATAAAAGACGTTCATAGTAATTATCTGCCTTGATTTGCCGACCGTTCCCAAAAAAACAATTCACTCTGGATATTACCTTTATGATCCAATTCACTCGGGATATTACCTTTATGATCCAATTCACTCTGGATATTACCTTTATTACAACTAACCTAGACATTAATAAACTATGAATCCATCCTGGATATTTGATCATCAAATTCATTCTGGATATTCTTTATAATATAGATTCATCCCGGATATTCATTTTATCATCAAATTACTTCTGGACATTCATTTTTATGTCAAGAATTCAATCTGGATATTCTTTATAATATAGATTCATTCTGGATATTAATTTTTACCAAGAATTCATTCTGAATATTCATTATAATAGATTCATTCTAGATTTTCATTTTTATCATCAAATTCATTCTGGATATTCATTATCATCATCAAATTACTTCTGGATATTCATTTTTATGTCAAGAAATCAATGAATTCTGGATATTCTTTATAATATAGATTCATTCTGGATATTAATTTTTATCAAGAATTCATTCTGGATATTCTTTATAATATAGATTCATTCTGGATATGAATTTTTATCAAGAATTCATTCTGGATATTCATTTTTATCATCAAATTCGTTCTGGATATTCATTTTTATCAAGTATTCATACTGGATATTCATTTTATGATATTTATTATAGCTAATCTAGATATAAAAGTAATAATAATGGATATTCATCTCATGAATTCATCCTGGCTATTTGTTTTATTATTAATTCATTAATTCAATTCAACCCATTCTGGATATTCACATGAAACATTCTAGATATTCACTTCATTTTGGATTTTCATTCAATAAATGTTTGGTATCTAAAGTTTGCTTCCTTAGTTCAGAACAAGTGATGCTAGGCTAATGTCGTTAACAAACTCTGGACTTACATGGTCACCAATCTCGCCTCTGTAAATACACGACAATATGGGGGGGGGGCTTTAAAAACCTGTGGAAAGACCATAAACAGTCGGGACAGACCTTTAAACGCCTCAGCTAGAGAGTTGTCTGTACACAGCTGGATTTAGGTCTATCTTGGGCGTTACACTGTTTCTTGTTAAATCCAACTCCAAACTTTGAGAGCTATTAGCACCCCCTGCTGGACTGCAAGCTCTCACATGCTTGTTTTGGGGGTTTCTGTGGGGCTTTAATCGCTCGCTCGCTTTCTCTTCTCTCTGCTGTTACTCTACACCTCTCTCTCCTTTCATTGGCCCACCTCTGTTTCCTCTCTCTTAGCGAGCTATCTGTTCTTATCTCGTCCCTTCTGCTCTTGCACTCTCTCTCTCTCTCTCTCGCTCATCTCTCATGCAAATTGGCCTGTGGGACAGCCCCTCCAACCACCCCACCCACAACCCCCTCAACACACACACACACACACCCACCCTTCCCTTGACCTTGAGCTCCTGTTATTGCGCCCGGCCTCAGAGGTGGAGGGAAGAAAAAAAAAAAGGAGGAAGAGAGCGAGCGAGGAAACAAAAAAGACCACCCCTCCACCCCCACCACCTCCCTCGCCCCCTCCATCCAGTCCTCCATGCATAAAGCTCTATAGCCCTATTAATTACCGCGCTTTTGTGCTCCTCTATCGCCCCCATCTAAACGGATTAGCAGGCCAGAGGGTGGTCTCTGATACGCTTGTGTTACAGGGCCAAGAGTCAGCCGCCGCTGTCGGGGGTCACAGGACCGACACGCACACACCGACACACGCAAGGTAGATACACGTTGCATGTACATACGTGTGTGTCTGTCTGTCCTGACACAGTGACACAGGCTCATGCGCGCATGCGCACACACACACACACACACACACACACACACACACACAAAAGTGAACATATTCAAAACTGACTTCATTGAAATGAAATGAAAGTTGTCTCTAGTATCCCAGGTGGTTGCTATGGTATTCCAGATGGATGCTATAGTGTTGCTAGGTGGTTGCCAAGTGGTTACTAGATAAGGTGCTAAGGTGACTGCTATTTTATTTCAGGTGGCAGCAATGGTTTTGCCATGGCATTGCCATGTGGTTGCTATAGTATCCCAGGTGGTTGCTATGGTATCCCAGGTGGTTGCTATTGGTATTTATAATTTCAGATGCTTTGTGGTTGCTAGATGGATGTTATAGTGTTCCAAGGTGCTTGTTAAGGCATTGCCAGGGGCTTCCTATGGTATCTCAGGTGGATGCTATGGCACTGTGAGATTGCTATAGTATTTACAATGGTTGCTGTGGTGTTGCTTCGTGGATGCTAGATGGTTGCTAAAGTGCTGCATGATGGTTGCTATGGTGTTGCTAAATGGCTGCTAAAGTCACATAAGCTTGACTTGTTTGTTTCTTCGAGGCATTTTGAAATGTTACTTTATTTTAGTTTAATTTGAAACTGATTTACTTTATTGTTTGAGCTTAAATAAATGGTAAGAATGACGATACAAGAAGTGTTTAATTATATAGTAGATGTAACAATAATATACAGTATAGAATATATTATATATTATATGATGTATGTGATTATATAGTGAATTATAAAGTGTATATAATATAGTGGTATATAATTATGTAGTTTATTTTTGATAATACAGAGAGAACTGGGCCCATATCGTCAGCCTGCCCGTATCAAACATGCTCCATATATACTGTACAGCACCAAAACCTCAACAGCACCACATAACACACACTTTTATACACTTCAGAATATATGCAGTAACCATAAACACACACACACACACACACACACACACACACACACACACACACACACACACACACACACACAGCTACTGGCGAGTTGCTCTTCACTGCAGCTGGAGACAACACTAATCCCTAAAACCACACCAAACTCAACTGTTACCAGTACAAGCACAGAACACACACACACACACACACACACACACACACAAAGCAAACAGTCTTTGTGTGGTTGGCGGATTAGAGCTAGGTAGTGGGATTTAGGGCGAGTTTTGCATACGTTACTGAAAACTCTGGGGGAACCCTGGAGAAAGATTGATCAAATACTGCGCTGCGTGTGTGTGTGTGTGTGTGTGTATGTGTGTGTGTGTGTGCGCGTATGCGTGGGTGCGCGCGCAAGTGTTTTCATTAGGAAAGCAGAATGATGCCGTTTGTCCCATTTGAATATTCTGCATGTCGCTACAGAATTGTTACATATTTTAACTGAACTGAATCAAACTGCTGAAAAACTTCAGATTTAACAATAAAATGAATCAAATCATTTAAAGAATCGCAATTCTTTAATGAAATGAAGTTTCATTTATGTCATTTATGGTTAAATGAGAGGTTTCAGGATACACCGAGTCATTCCCAATCATGCCCAACTGTAACTGAATGAAATTGATAAATCTGAGCATTAATAACACCCTGAATCATTTCCCGAAGAATCATTTTCTCATCGTATGTTTTATCAGACACAGACTCACTGTCCAATGATCCAAACTGAACTAAAGAATCCTAAAGAATCATTTTTAAGATCGAAAAAGAATCGGAAATAAACTGTGGCTGAAATTAAGCTGTGCATTGAATCCTTCCCTAAAGAATCATTAGTGACTGGATCAGTTTGAGACGATGATACACAAGATCCAAACTATCCTAAAGAATTGTTCAAATTAAATTACGGTTCAATTTAAAAGAGTTATTTTTAAAGAATCATAATTGTGTCATGGTTCAATCTGACATTTAATGATGAACTGAATCATTATTAATAATTCAGAACAGATGTTTATTATTGATTTTTTTTTACATTTATTACTTTGTAATACACTGAATTATTTATAAAAACATCACGTTAAATTTATAATATGTGCCAAACACTCACTCATAACTGAATCGTGGTTAGCTTTGATATCCCTGATGCACTGAATCACTCAAAGAATCATTATTCAACCAAAGTTTAAATTTAAGATTTAATAACGGACTGAATATTTTCTAATGAATCGGGATTGAATCAAATTGTGGTTTAATTTCAAATTATGATGCAGAAAAATGATGATGCACTGAATCGTTTCTACAGAACCATAAATGGATACTGCAACTGAATTGGTACTGCAACTCGAATCGAATCCTGATGAAGCATTAAAGAATCGTTTCGTAGACGATCACAATGACCTTGAATTCGGGGTGAAATTTGAGATTCAGGAGTTCCTGAATCGTTTACTAAGGAATCATAATCAAACTGAATCATGGTGAAACCTGAAAACTGAACTGAATCATTTTGAAATACTGAATCTTCTGGAGATTCAAACCCCTCAGCAGTGAAGCGACACGCTGCATACTTTCACTCGTACCCTAGTCCCCCGTCTCGCTCTCTCTCTCTGGGTTATTCCCACACTCTCTCTCCCTCTCTCGGCCGGTCGGTGGCCGGAGCGGGCGGCGGCTGGGAGGAGGCGGCTAACAGATAAACCTTTTTTCTCATTTCCATGCCAGCTCGCTCGCCCTCCCACCCTCTCTCTCTCTCCCCTTGCTTTTGTAATTCAAATGCAGTGAGAAGAAACTGGCAGCCTACACACACACACACACACACACACACACACACACACACACACACACACACACACACACCTTGTAATTCTATCGACCTCTGGTCGCTCATGCAGTGCCACACACATACACACAAACGCGCTCGCACACACAGCTGCCATCCGACTGATAACCAGAAACTATCCTGCAAACCAGTGGAGGAGTGAGAGACAAGGAGTGAGTGTGTGTGTGTGTGTGTGGGGGGGGGGGCTGGGGGGGGGGGGCTGGAGGACAGAGTGCATGTTTATGCACATGTGCATGAGAGTGTGTCAGTGTGCACGGATGTGAAAGGACGGCCAGCATACCCACACACACACTTTCTCCAGTGGTCTCAAACCTTACACCCGAACAGCCAGTCCACAAAATGATGAGGAAGATGATTCAGCACAATAACAGCGGATTCACACTCATTCTGTAGAGAGAGAGAGAGAGAGAGAGAGACCCCCGTGCCACTGGCTGCAACACAAGACCCCCCTGCTGCACAGTCGGAAAGGTGTTCTTTTCATGCAATCCAAATCCGTTCCTGAGCTACACTACCTGTCCAAATACTTGTGACACCCCTTCTAACAAATACATTCAGATCATTTAAGTGGCACCTATTGCTGACACAGATGTGCAAATGCACACACACACACACACACACACACACACACACACACACACACACACACACACACCTTGTGTAGTCCATGTAGAGAAGTACTGCCAATAGAATAGGACTCTCTAGAACAGATCAACATGATCCCATTGGCACCATTCTGCCTAACACCAGACGTGGGCTAGAGGGGTGCAAAGGGAAGGAGGGCGAGAGAGGTAAAGAAAAAGAGAGGGAAAGAGGGGTAAAGAATGAGGTAGAGAGAGGTATATATAGGGAGAGAGAGGGAGGTAGGTAGAAAGAGGTGTGTGTATGTATGTGTATATATATATATATATATATATATATATATATATATATATATATATATATAGAGAGAGAGAGAGAGAGAGAGCGGGAGAGAGAGGTAGAGAGAGGTAAAGAGAGGTAAAGAGATGTGTATATATATAGAGAGAGGTAGAGAGAGGTAGAGACAGGTAAAGAGATGTGTATATATATAGAGAGAGAGGTAAAGAGAGAGGAAGAGAGAGGTAGAGAGAGGTGTATATATAGAGAGAGAGGTAAAGAGAGGTAGAGAGAGGTGTATATATAGAGAGAGGCAAAGAGAGAGGTAGAGAGAGGTAAAGAGATGTGTATATATAGAGAGAGAGGTAAAGAGAGAGGTAGAGAGAGGTGTATATATATAGAGAGAGGCAAAGAGAGAGGTAGAGAGAGGTAAAGAGATGTGTATATATAGAGAGAGGTAAAGAGAGAGGTAGAGAGAGGTAAAGAGATGTGTATATATAGAGAGAGAGGTAGAGAGAGGTAGAGAGATGTGTATATAGAGAGAGAGAGGTAAACAGAGAGGTAGAGAGAGGTGTATATATAGAGAGAGGTAAAGAGAGAGGTAGAGAGAGGTGTATATATAGAGAGAGGTAAAGAGAGAGGTAGAGAGAGGTGTATATATATAGAGAGAGGTAAAGAGAGAGGTAGAAAGAGGTGTATATATATATAGAGAGAGGTAAAGAGAGAGCTAGAGAGAGGTGTATATATAGAGAGAGAGGTAAAGAGAGAGGTAAAAAGAGGTGTATATATATATAGAGAGAGGTAAAGAGAGAGGTAGAGAGAGGTGTATATATAGAGAGAGAGGTAAACAGAGAGGTAGAAAGAGGTGTATATAGGAAGAGAGAGGGAGAGAGAGGTAAAGAGAGGTGTATGTAGGAAGAGAGAGGGAGAGAGAGGTAAAGAGAGAGGTAGAGAGAGGTGTATATATAGAGAGAGAGGTAAAGAGAGGTGTATATAGGAAGAGAGAGGTAGAGAGAGGTAGAGAGAGAGGTGTATATAGGAAGAGAGGTAGAGAGGTAGAGAGAGGTAAAGAGAGGTAAAGAGAGGTAGAGAGAGGTAAAGAGGTAAAGAGAGGTAGAGAGGTGTATATAGGGAGAGAGAGAGGTAGAGAGGTGTATATAGGGAGAGAGAGAGGTAGAGAGGTGTATATAGGGGGAGAGAGAGGTAGAGAGGTGTATATAGGGGGAGAGAGATGGGGAGGGAGGTAGAGAGAGGTGTATATAGGGGGAGAGAGAGATGGGGAGAGAGGTAGAGAGGTAAAGAGAGGTGTATATAGGGGGAGAGAGAGGTAGAGAGAGGTAAAGAGAGGTAGAGAGGTGTATATAGGGGGAGAGAGAGGTAGAGAGAGGTAGAGAGGTGTATATAGGGGGAGAGAGATGGGGAGGGAGGTAGAGAGAGGTGTATATAGGGGGAGAGAGAGATGGGGAGAGAGGTAGAGAGAGGTAAAGAGAGGTGTATATAGGGGAGAGAGAGGTAGAGAGAGGTAAAGAGAGGTAGAGAGGTGTATATAGGGGGAGAGAGAGGTAGAGAGGTGTATATAGGGGGAGAGAGAGGTAGAGAGGTGTATATAGGGGGAGAGAGATGGGGAGGGAGGTAGAGAGAGGTGTATATAGGGGGAGAGAGAGATGGGGAGAGAGGTAGAGAGAGGTAAAGAGAGGTGTATATAGGGGGAGAGAGATGGGGAGGGAGGTAAAGAGAGGTGTATATAGGGGGAGAGAGAGATGGGGAGAGAGGTAGAGAGAGGTAAAGAGAGGTGTATATAGGGGGAGAGAGAGATGGGGAGAGAGGTAGAGAGAGGTAAAGAGAGGTGTATATAGGGGGAGAGAGAGGTAGAGAGAGGTAAAGAGAGGTGTATATAGGAAGAGAGAGGTAAAGAGAGAGGTAGAGAGAGGTAAAGAGAGGTGTATATAGGGGGAGAGAGAGATGGGGAGAGAGGTAGAGAGAGGTAAAGAGAGGTGTATATAGGGGGAGAGAGAGATGGGGAGAGAGGTAGAGAGAGGTAAAGAGAGGTGTATATAGGGGGAGAGAGATGGGGAGGGAGGTAGAGAGAGGTGTATATAGGAAGAGAGAGGTAAAGAGAGAGGTAGAGAGAGGTAAAGAGAGGTGTATATAGGGGGAGAGAGAGATGGGGAGAGAGGTAGAGAGAGGTAAAGAGAGGTGTATATAGGGGGAGAGAGAGATGGGGAGAGAGGTAGAGAGAGGTAAAGAGAGGTGTATATAGGGGGAGAGAGAGATGGGGAGAGAGGTAGAGAGAGGTAAAGAGAGGTGTATATAGGGGGAGAGAGAGGTAGAGAGAGGTAAAGAGAGGTGTATATAGGAAGAGAGAGGTAAAGAGAGAGGTAGAGAGAGGTAAAGAGAGGTGTATATAGGGGGAGAGAGAGATGGGGAGAGAGGTAGAGAGAGGTAAAGAGAGGTGTATATAGGGGGAGAGAGAGATGGG
Organism: Salminus brasiliensis; assembly: GCF_030463535.1. Taxonomy (NCBI): domain Eukaryota; kingdom Metazoa; phylum Chordata; class Actinopteri; order Characiformes; family Bryconidae; genus Salminus; species Salminus brasiliensis. The sequence goes on from NC_132901.1 coordinate 3,260,148, forward strand.
GAGAGAGGTAGAGAGAGGTAAAGAGAGGTGTATATAGGGGGAGAGAGAGATGGGGAGAGAGGTAGAGAGAGGTAAAGAGAGGTGTATATAGGGGGAGAGAGAGATGGGGAGAGAGGTAGAGAGAGGTAAAGAGAGGTGTATATAGGGGGAGAGAGATGGGGAGGGAGGTAGAGAGAGGTGTATATAGGGGAGAGAGAGATGGGGAGAGAGGTAGAGAGAGGTAAAGAGAGGTGTATATAGGGGGAGAGAGATGGGGAGGGAGGTAGGAAGGAGGTGAATGTATATGCAGCTTTGCTGTAGGGGGTCTGGGTGACGGGTTGGGAGATACGCTGTGCTGCGGATCCGCGGCGGAGGCAACAAAGGGGAAGCGCTCGACACATTTGGAATTTAAATCTGCTACAATTAGTAAGGTACACTTAATTACAAACATCATTTGCATGTAAACACACACAGTGGCGCACACCTCACAATGCGGCGTGCACACGCACACACACTTAACATTTGCCACGCATGGCTGAATGTCAAAGGATTAATTCGGCGCCACGGGATGAGCAATGCCCATCCTGGAGGCTGCTCCCGCCGCCGCCGCCACCAGGAGGCGCCCTAAACCCACGGTCCAGCTGAGCAGCAGCAGCAGCAGCAGCCCGGGCCGAGGTGAGCGTGTTTAGGGGGTGATGAACTGGGGAAATTCCGGGGAACGAACCGAAAGATTCCCATTATTCTCAGGGAGTGCTTCACTGCATGGCCAAAAGTATGTGGACTCCTCTAACGTTTCTTCTGAAAGCACTCTTTTTCACTTCATTTTTGGAACACTGCTGTGATGATTTAACTGTATTCAGCCACAAGAACATCAGCTGCTGAAGCTGGAGGATTAGATCTGCCACTCCTCTGATCCCCGAAACAGCAGCTTTACAGGAGAGGAAAAAAAACAAAAAAACTACACATCTTATGGAAGTCTATGTAGAAAGATTTTAAGTCATTTGGAGCATTTCTATTGGTCCGTTCATCGTGACATTGTGATACAATGTAAAGGACAACTGCTAGATTACAATCATGCGAAAAAGTATCTATAACCCCCTCGTTTACGTTCTTTACAATGTTTCATAAATAAATAAATAAATATATATTGAAAAATCTTTTGTCTTCGAAAACCTAAATTAAAAAAAAAAAAAAAAAAAACCCTAAGAAACAATTACATACATTGCTTTATATTTTAGCTAAAATAAAACATTTCAAAGTTAAACACTGATTTTAAAAGACCAGAAACAATGAATATTTTTTTTAAATAAAACGTATAATTTCACATTAACAATATTAGCTTTTTTCGTAGAGATAAAAATTTACATATATATTTTTTAATGAAATAAAAAAGCATTACGGAAATTAAAAAGGTTTCTTTCTTATGTTTGTGCCTTGTAGCTGTAGCGGTCATTATTTTCATATTCATAATAATAATCATAATTTATTAAAGCTAAAAGTTGTTCATTTGATTTATTTTTATATTTATCTATTTAAAATAATATATTTTTTAACACTTTTCTAGCTGTTCCTTTCAGGACTGTACACAACACTAAAAGAGAGAAACCTGCTGTTCACTGATTTAAACTGAAAATATGCTAAAAATCACTTTTATATAAATAATTTAATCAGGTATCGTTTATGATGAACTGTAAGGAACAGCAGAATCATAGAGGGAACATACGTAAGACATAAGACATCCACTGTTTAATAATAATAATAATAATAATAATAATAATAAGAGCTGTTGGATTTATATTACCCTGAAATGAAAGGTATGTGAACGGTCAGGAAGCCTAGAGGAAGACTAAGCCCTGCGTTTGATCTGAGCATTATGAAAATCATGCCGGGAACAGCACAGCCCGAGCTCCTTCATTAACTGGCTGAAGTGACGGAGCTGAGGTGGAACTGGCCTCTGAGGCAATCAGGGCGGTCGGGTTTAGGACTCGGCCCAGATGAAGTTTCTCGATCCCTCTTCAATTACCAAATAACAGCGTACGAAGGACGGCGGTCGGAACGGGAACGGGAGGAAGCAAGCGGACGAGGAGGCAAAGGTATCTCGAGAAGGGGAGAGAGAGCGAGAGAGAGAGAGAGAGAGAGAGAGAGAGAGAGAGAGAGAGAGAGAGAGAGAGAGAGAGAGAGAGAGAGAGAGAGAGAGAGAGAGAGGAGGAGGAGGAGTGAGAAAATGGATCAAACAGCTTTATCTAGGAGAACAAGCTCAACGTTCTGACAAGAAACCCTGCTGAGGTGTTCACCCTAGGCTAACGATCAATAAACACACACACACACACTTCTAGGAAATAAACGAAATGTCAGAGACCGCCGCTAAATCCCTCTCTCTCTCTCTCACACACACCCCCTAAGTTACCTCTCTACCCAATCAAAACACAGGTTTATTTTAACACTATTCGAAATTCGGCGACTTTAAAAAATGAAAAGGGGCTTCTGACGGATCTTTGAGGGATGCCACAGAAGAACCACTTCTGCTTGTAATAGAAATGTGTGTGTGTGAAGAACCTTTACATTAAGGGAGGGTTCTTCACACCTTTTAAAGGTTCTGGAAGTGGTTCTACTGTGGCATCCCTCAAAGATCCAATCCGAAGCCCCCTATTTTTTTTTTTTTTTTAGAGTGTAAATCCACACTTAGACCACATACAGTTCACACAGTCTCCTTTCCTTCACCGCTGGGGCTTTTCTCCTGCAAGCCTATAGATGGCGCTGTGAGTCTAACCCAACACCATTCACTCCCACACATACAAACAGGGGATTCTCAAGCAAGCAAGCAAGCAACCACCTAAGTCCCTTCAGCCAGCTTCTGTCCCTCGTCTTCTCCTCCCAACCTTCTCCTGGTCTTCATTTCAGCCCTTCCACCCGCTCTCTACGACGGTCTCCAGCTTTCCTAATTTCCATCCTAATTCAATATTCAACTCCGCCAATCTTCTGCTTTAAGGATTATTACGCTTATTACTGGATTTCGGGGGGGGAGAAACTGTTTCGGAAATTGCAGCCAATTAGCAGCTCTCCGATATCCTCTCGGAACGTCCCGGGAACCTCTGGTATTAATGCTAATGCTAAGGTTCTGCTAAGGTACCCTCCACACTCAGCAGGCAGCTCTGCATTAGGGTTCTTTAACAATAGCAAACAATAGTGCTATAAAGGTTCTACAATCAACCATCTCCAATCGTAGAGATGAAGACAGATAGAACTTCAGAACCCTTGAAGAACCCTACGTACTTCGCTACATAGCACCCCCCCCCAAAAAACAAATTAAAGGGTGGGTGGAAGGGGGGTGTTGCTGCCTGCTGTTGATCTGAGATCAAGAACCTTTGAGGATTTGGATGCTTACATGGTTCTCTGCCTGGTTAATGGGTTCTTCGCACTTGTAGTCCTAAACGGAAACTTAACTGCTGCTCACCAGGAACAATAAATAAATAAATCCGTGTCACACGGTTGTCAAAGGAACTTCCAAAAAAAGCTGTGTGGACCGACGGAGTGGAAACGGACCTGGCTGGATGCAGCGAGCACAGAAAAAAGGCTTCTCGAATTTCATGTGAAGAAGACCTTTCCAACTGTTAAGCAGGTGGATGGGCCAGTGCGTTGCAGCCAGTGGCGGGGGAATGCTGGTTTTCCTTATTTATTTCGTTAGTTATATAGATAGCAGTATCTCTAAGGAGTTCGGAGCTGATTCGGTTCCTGGAATGATGGAAGTTCCCCCTCCTTAAAGATCCCGTATCAGCTCTGCACGACAAGATTTCACACATTTCGCTTGGAACCGAAGCTGCTTTCGCGCTCTCGCTTTCCCTCTCTTTTTTTCTTCTCGCTCTCTCTTGGGTCTTGTGGCGGCGTCGGAGGAGTTGGGAGGTTGTTTGTTAGTGAAGACAGGTGCGCCAGGCCCCACACACACACACACACACACACACACACACACACACACACACACACACACACACACACACACACACACACAGAGAGAGTTGCGATAAATAGACCCAGTAGCAAGGACTGGTCTGACAGAATGCCTTTTCACACCTGACTGGGCCTAGCACAGGGCGACAGGCCACAGCTCCCCAAAGCAGCAAACACACACACACACACACACACACACACACACACACACACACACACACACGTACTTGCACTGTATTTAACTTTGAGCCCTCGAGTCTCAGATAGTTTAAAGGCCTTAAACGCCGTCTGTTGAGGGTAAGTCCATTTTAACCACGTTTCTACACACACACACTCACACACTCCATCACGCACAGTCTGCAGGGCAGGACCCAAAGGATGGGAGCAGCACCGCAGCAGATGGGCTAAGCGCAGCAGAACCAAACAGGTCCATATGAAACCATCATCAACTGCTACACTCCATTATAAAGCCACTCAGAACCCATTACACATCATTACACCCACAAAGCTAGCAGGGCAAGGCCGACGCGCTCATGTGCGTTAGGGGGCGGGCGATACTATTGGGGGGGGGGACGTACCGGACAAAAGTATTGGGACACCTGCTCATTCATTCAGGGTATTAAAATTGCTGGAGTGACTGTCTCTGCTGTCCAGAGACAAGAAGAAAGGCTGTCTATTAGATTCGGGAGGAGCTTACCCCCAACCACCCCGTCACGTGCGAAACATTTTACGCTATTACCACAAAGAAAATGATATTTCAACAGGATCAGGCAGGTGTGCCAGGTCAGGAAAGCCGCGGTCATTTTAGGGGGACATTTACCACCCCGTCACGTTTTCCTGTGAATATGAGGTGGGAGACGGTGGTTTATTTATTTGATTTATTTACTTATTTAATAAATTTTTCGGGAGGATGAACAAGTACTTCATGTTTTTACATCGACTTGCATTGAAAAGTTTAGGAGGCGTTTTCCTTCTAAAGCTGCTGTTTTGGAGATATGAGGTTTTCGTGGGACAGCGGCCTTATGTAGGCGACGGTGCTCAAATATTGTAGGCTTACTTCAAGCAATTAAATTATAGGAGGAATTTTACACACCTTGCAAACTGAGGATTAATAAAAATAAATAAATAATTATAAATAAATATAAATAAATAAATAAATAAATAAAGTGTTTAAATGTCAAAATCAGACTTCATATCTCCTCTCTGTGTAAGCGCGGCTGTGCGCTAGGCTAGTGCTAACAGTATGGCCTTATTACACAGGCTAACTAATTAGACTGTGTGTGTGTGTGTGTGTGTGTGTGTGTGTGTGACAGGTCGAGTGACTGCTCGGCACAGTGCGATCCTGGCAGCCCATTTCATGCTTTATCACGTCTTTTAATTGACAAACAACCTGCTCTTTTCTCTTAAACTGAGGTCTATATTCCACCACTGTGAGAGAGAGTGTGTGTGTGTGTGTGTGTGTGTGTGAGAGTGCGCGTGTTGGTGCAGATGTTCCAGCGTGCCCCTTGACGTTTGGCTGTGTGTGTGTGACTGTCACATGCCTTCTCAGCCCCATGAATCTTTGGGGAGCAAACGCTTACTGACTTTGCCAATTACCTACTTTCAGCCTGTTCCTGAGCAAAGCACTCACACACACACACACACACACACACACACACACACACACACACACACACACACACATGTGTATAAACCTCCATAACAAGAATCAAACTCTCTCATCAGTTCAGGAAAGAAATGCTTAAGTTTGCATTTCCAAACATTTCTCTGCAAATAAAAACACTTTCTAAATAAGCAATAACTTCATCAATAACTTTGACAAATTTACACTTTACAAATAAATATAGTGAAGATTTTACATATAAACATTACATAATACAAATTCTGCTACAGAGAATTGTAGAAACATCAAACTCTGTAGAAGGATAATAATATATTCTCAAAATCGAAACTTTACACTTTACTAGTACGAATATAAAAACAAATATTCTGAGTAGGATCGTTAAGCATTACAACCTCTTATTTCAAAACTTTACAGAACAATCAGGTGCAGAAATTGTACGTTGAAGATTTCTGAGGTAGAAATGTAACGTATTACAAATTCTGCTAGTAATATTTTACATTTGATGAATTCTGATGTAGAAACGTTACGTTTTACAAAAATATTAAACGTGCAAACTTTGTTTTTATGTTCTAAAGTAAAACGTTGCATCACAAATTCTGATAAAAATGTAATATAAATTGTAATGAATTGTAAATGACATCATACATATTTATGATGCACTTCATAATTTGTAGAAAATGTGTGTATTAAAATATATCTGATATAAAAATCGTTTCATACTTTAATATCTGACACAGAAACTTTACATATCCCAAATTCTGTTGTAAAAACTGTACAAATTCTGTACTTCAATTTCTCACTTAGAAACTTGATGTTCCTGCATTCGGATTCTGATCTAGAAATTTTACGCATTACATATTCTGATACAGTACCAGCACATACAAATATTAACGTACGAAACTTTAGAGAATCCCAAAACTGATATACGATTTTATACAGAAATTCTTCAGTAGAAAAGTTACATAAAGATCAAGTTTTTGTAACGGGGTTGTTTTCTTTTACTAAACCAGTAAAGGGTCACAGCTTCTTCCTGTAGTGATCTTTAACCCTTAAAGCAACAGAACCGAAAGGAGGAACAAACGGGGGGGAAGTGTAAATTTTAGTCTGTCAACCCAGAACAGATTTATTTGTTTGTTTGTTTGTGAAAGGAGAGATTTTATGATTATTAAAATTCATGCAAACAAACCAGCTCTTACAGAATGCAACTGTAACTAATTCTGTAATTAACAATAGAATTAATTATGTAATTACATCATTACACTTGAACTGTAAAGTAAATAGACTAATAACTAATGTGTATAAAAGAGGGAGGGGGCGAGAGAGCAAGAGAGCGAGAGGAGGGTATTTGTAGTGAGTAGCAGGGAAGCTATTTATTAAAGTGTGTCTTTGTGGAATTATGAAAAGTTAATTTCACACAACACACACACACACACACACACACACACACACACACACACACACAAACACAAACACACACAGAGCTGAGTCTCTGGTATTTACACACGTACACAAAGGCTACACCACTGGGATACAGGTAGACTTTAGACTGCCAGACACAATCCTATATAATAATGCTAATTAATGTGTGTGTGTGTGTGTGTGTGCTGGCTCTTGAACTCTTACCCCCTGCCTGTTCCTTTCTTTCTTCTCTCTCCTCTGTCTTTCACCTCTGGTTAAATTGTCCTCATTAATCCGGGCTGTTAATAAATTCGCTAAATTGGAACATGTGTGTGTGTGTGTGTGTATATATGTATGTGTGTGTGTACGCACACGGCAGGTCATCTCCACAGGCTGTGCTGTTACACACACACCCCAGTCACAGGCTATACTATGAAGCATACAGACAGAATAAACACACAGAGAGTGAAGTGTGTATATCTTACTGTGATGTGGTACTGTCTCCATATGTCTGGGCAGGCCTGAGAAAAGAGAGAGAGCGAGAGAGAGAGAGAGCGAGAGAGAGAGAGAGCGAGCGAGAGAGAGAGAGAGCGAGAGTGTGTGTGTTAAAACACTGGACAAAATCAGGAGTGCGAGTGGGATGGTTTGGTTGAAGCACAAACAGAAGCAACTGGATGCAGCCTTACAACTAACTCTCTAAAGACCTACTATTACAAATGATTCACTAACTATAAATGACGCAGTAACCACCATAAACAACTCATGAGTCAGTAACTATGATCCATGAATCATTACGTATAGTAATAATTTAAAGTAGTTACTGAATCATTTATTATAAATGATTCAGTAACTACTATGCATGACATAGTAACGACCACAAATGATAACTCATAAAAATAATTCACTATGATAAATGACTCTGTAACTACTACAAATGAACCAGTAACTATTATAACTAGTCCAACTGCAATACATGACTGTTTCACGAAATATTACAAACGATCCAGTAATGACTATAAATGATCCAGTAACCACTACTAGAAAATGATTTAGTACCCAATATAAATGATTCACGAGTCAGTAACTACTGTAAATGATCCAGTAGCTACAGCAAATCATTCCGTAAGCACTATGAATCATTCGTTAATATAAATGACTCAGGAACTACAATAAATGATTTATTATTCACTAAGTATTACCAATGATCCAGTTACTATTATAAGTGAGCTAGCCAGCTACTATAACTGATTCATGAGTTAGTTATTACTAAAAATGACCCAGTGCGCACTATAAATGACCCAGTAAAAAATAAAAAACGATTCAGGACACTCTATAAACGATTCAGGACACTCTATAAACGATTCAGGACACACTATAATGATTTTACAGGAAAATAAAACATTGCTCTGCTCTGAAGTTGATCCAGCTCTCTCTGTTTTCCTTTTGTAACCCTCATCTCCTCTCTCTTCCTTCAGCCAGCGTCTCACAAAGCCCCACTCTAAAGTCTCTCTCTCTGTGGGGTTGTTGTCAGGGGGTGACGTGCAGTGTGTCTTGTGTGTGTCACACTCACGGCCTGTGAAGCGTCTGTCTTAATGAGAGAAGGAGCGACCCAGGGGAGTGAGACACACACACACACACACACACACACACACACACACGACAACAGTTTTCAAGCACCTCGCTTACAAACTTCTAACCAAACACAAACACACTGTGACAGCACTCTCCACACAAACACACTAGAGACACGTGTCCTGCTGGTACTCACGTCTATGAAGTGTCCGGTCATGCCGCAGCGGTGACAGCACTTGTGCCAGTAGGCTCTCTCCAGACAGTCGTCGTACATGTGGCCGGGCAGGAAGCAGTTAGAGCAGTGACGACTGGGGCAGGTTTTTATAAAGTGACCCTGAAGACCACATAAAGAACAACACGGCAGCTTCTGCATAGCAAAACAAAACACACACACACACACACGTTAGAATATGAATCAGCAACTAAAAAGTACTGCAATTGGTTCAGTACATGCTATAAACAAATCAAGAAACTACTATACATAATTCAGTACTTACAATAAATGATTCAGTACCTACGTACGATTCAGTACCCACTATACAGGAGTCAGTACCCACTATACCGGAGTCAGTACCCACTATACCGGAGTCAGTACCCACTATACCGGAGTCAGTACCTTCTTCACATGATTCAGTAACTACTACGAATTACTTCGGTACCTACTATACATGATACAGTAACTCCTACAAAAGACTCAGTACCTACTATGCCGATTCAGTACCTACTACAAATGATTTAGTACTAACTATACATGATTCAGTTTCTATATATGATTCAGTTACTACCATACATGATTCAGTTACTATATATAATTCAGTTACTACTATGTATGATCCAGTCATTACTCTAAATGACTCTGTAACTAGTATAAATGACTCAGTAACTACTACTACTGATCCAGTGCTAATATAAATGATTCAGAAGCTTCTACAGCTTACCTAGTTTTCACTAATTATCCATAAAAGCTTTGAACAGTCGTGGTCAGAAATGACAGAACATCTTAGGTGTTTGTGGCTAGACGTGTGGGTTTGTGGGTAATGTAGTACCTTGTCTGTGGGGCAGTTTTTTGGAGAGGTGGCCAAGCCTTTTACAGTTGTGGCAGGTGACCGCCTTGTTGGTGTAATATCGGTTCGACAGTCGACAACTGCGGCCTCCTTTATTAAAGATCTGGGCCTACACACACACACACACACACACACACACACACACACACACACACACACACACACACACACATCAAATCGCAGTGTTCTTATCCTGAAAAATAAGCCCCAGGAACCCTTCAAGATCGAACAGGAGGGATAGGTCAGTTTAGAAACACCCCCTGAAGTCCTGAATGTGTTGGTAAGAAGAACACTGTTAGTGGAGCACAGGTTCGGGGGGCTCCAGGGGGGCTTTAGACCCTTCTCACCCAGCAGCCATGAACTAAATCAGGGTGTAGAGTCAAAGAAAAGGGTCAACTTTCATTTTCTTACCTCTCTGTCTTTTTCTGAGACGGCCCAGTTCTGCGGACCACCTCCCGGTCTTACAAAGTCTGCAGAGTAAAAGAGAACAACAGGATCAGTGCAACACACACACACACACACACACATACATACAAACACACACACATTGACTTCACATTTAACAGAGACAGTGTGTTCAGTGGGTTCATTTTGCCACAAAGCCCTGCACGTATCCCTCCACCAGGCCGAATGTAGGGATGTCCTGATCCAGTCCAGCCATATTTGAAAGGATTGGGTACTGGCTATTTCAATCCCAATCCAGTCTTTGTTTTAAGCATAGTGGTCAAAGCGCCACCTGGTGTCCTCAAGGCGCCATCAACATTGTAAAACAGTGGTAGTTCAGTGGTTAGAGCACTGGTCTATTGAAGACCGGGTTGTGGGTTCGATAGGCTGTCGCTATTGGACCCTTGAGCAAGGCCCGCCGCCCTCACTGCTCTCTGGGCACCGCAGCAATGGCTGCCCACACTGTGACAGTGTGTGTTTAATCACTAGTGTGTGTGTATTCACTGCACGGACGCCAAATTCCATCCGTGGTTCAACACTAATGGTGACTAGGGTTGTCCTGTCCTGTCTAATGGACACTACTGTGTCCATTAATGGCCCCAGCATCCATGTGGGTTTCCATCTCTACTAGATCAAAACTGCTGAACTGTGAGTGAATGGGGGTGTGGTTCCTAGCGATGGACTGGTGCTCCGGCTCCGGACCTAAGAAGCTGAATGTACGGATGGAAAGCAATCGGAACATTATACTGGATCGCTATGGTTACGATCGCAGCCTCAGAGCATCAGAGGGAGTTTTCTTGTGCACGGTGAGCTTCCTGACCAATCAGAGCCCCAGGAGACGGTTGAGGCAGACGGTTCCCGCAGATCTGTTTTTAACCACATCACACCAACGACCAAACGCATTTATGGCATATCGGAATGGTGGAAGCAATCCTAACATGATGGCCACATGCCGGCGTGCCGAAACCACTTGCTGGGAATTCAGGGAAAAAAAAAAAATCCAGGAGGGCGTTTAGTTTCGTCCTCATGTTTGTTAAGATTTGAGTGCGGTGGGATTTGTCATGCAGATTGCCAGAGTGTGTGTGTGTGTGTGTGTGTGCGCGTCCGAAGACATTGTCCAGGCACCCCCAAAACACCCCTAAGGAGCCCCACTACAATAGACAGGAAACATTTCCTTTAATCCTGATATCCCCCCTTTTACCCCCCGTTCCCCCCCCCCCCCACACACACACACACCTCTGAGCCCCTATGTGGGGGAACCGTCTCGTCAGTCACGGGCCAGCAATCACACACAGCCAGGGAAAGGAGGAGCTCAGTATGATAATCCTGCTACGGCTATTCACAATGACACCCACACACACACACACACACAAGCCATCACGGTATACCCAACACAACTAATATCCAATGCCCTACCCTACACACACACACACACACACACAGTGTATCTAAATACACTGGGACACACCTTTCCAGTCACATGACAAAATGAGGACCTCATGAGAACACGTTGAGAACACGCCTGTCATCAGCAGCCGAATCAGAGCGGGCACAAGCGGCCTTGCTTTCTCAGGGGTGGACTGACGGGTGTGGCGTTGGTCAGCGCACCATCCAAGCATGTTGGCTGTCTAGCAATGCGGCATCGGCGGCAGCTGGAGAAGAGGCGGAGGCTCTGGTTTCACATGTGTAGAAGAAGGAGATATATGTGCTAGCTAGTGTTGGGGGCATTGCTAATGGGGGGGGGGTCCCCATCAACGGGGATTGGGTAATTGGAAGGGAACAACTGACCAACACGGCCAGGCCAGACCGTACTAGCAAGATCAGCCCTCACGATGAGTCGAGAGGTCTACAACTGTACCAAAATATCTCAAGATAGCATGTGTGTGTGTTTACAGCCTTAGCTTTAACCAAACCCCAACCCAGGGGGCTAGAGACATTTTCAGAGTCCAGTGCAAGCCTTTAAGGAAAGGAAACAAACAAACAAACAAAAACAAAACAAAACAAAACAAAAAAAAAAAAAACAGTGGGGAACTCCAGTGAGACAGGCAGGAAGGAAAAGAGCGGAAAAGAGAGGGATGAAAGGTGCCGAGGGACGGGAGGGAATTGCGACAGATGCTACTTGTCAGTCTCTTAGGTATGCTAATTAATATAGAACCAACAAATAAAACTAAGAGGTGGGAGAGAGTGTGTGTGTGTGTGTGTGTATGGTGTGTTAATTCCAGCTGACTAATAGTCTGAGAGAGACGAAAGCTGGCGTGTGCCCGGTGACGGTCCTTAGGCCCGGAGAGAACACAACAGCGGCTATGGCAGAGAGGCTAATTAGCCAAGAACCAAAGAGAGATGCTTCAGTGTGTGTGTGTGTGTGTGTGTGTGTCAGATAGAGAGGGGGGGGGGGGGGGGGGGGTGGGGGGGGGGGGACGACGACGACCTCTATAACCATCTACAACCAAGGCTACTGTACACTATATGGACAAAAGTATTGGGACACACCTCTTACTCATTGAAGTCACGGGCACACAACTACCTCTCCAACTGTTAAGCACTGGGTAGATTGCTCATGCTTTGGGTTTGTGCTGCAGCCAGTGGCTTCTACAGTAGGATAACTACCCTCAACACACCCCGAAGTCCTCAATGGACAACCTCAAGAGGTGCAAGCTGAGGGTTTTTCCACGATCCTCACAGTTGCCCCGACCTAAACATCTTCTGTAGAGCGGAAGCAGCAGGACGACCCAAGAATCACACAGATCTATTAGAGTGATGTCATACCTCACACTCCTCCTCCTCCTCAGTCCTACATCCAGACCCTCTGCTCTCACTTCCTCACGTTTGTGACGATCAACTACGCACCCACCTCCACCCAGTCTCCTCCCTTCTCTTCCAATGTTCACCTCTGACCACGCAGGGTGCCCAAACTTCTGACCCCTTTACTTAATGTAAAACTTGACCAGGGGTGTCCAAAATTTCGCACACGTCTCGAACTCGGAAACGTTCATGAACCACTGAGCTACTGAACAGTTTGTCCAAGAAATGCATGAAAACCAACACACACACACACACACACACACACACACACACACACCCCCAATCCCCTCAGTCTTCCTGTCTCCCATAACAACCTCCCTCAAGTGTAACCACGTAGGTTTCCTCCTGCAGGCTGGGTCTGCTGGGAGGGGTGAAGGGGGGTGGGGGTGGGGGAGGGGGGGTGTTTGGAGGTTGAATAAGGAGGTTTTTGGGGGTCTGCGCCTCAACGGCAGATCAAAGCCCTGCACGGCCCGCGCCCCCGGCCCCCGGCACACCCCCTCCCAGACACCACGTTAACCAGTTTTGGGGGTCGGGACACTTTTGTGCAGGGCTGTTGACGTCTGCCATTAAGGCGGCGCGTCGGACAAAGCAGCGGAAGAGAGTCCGAGAGTCCGATTAATACAACCCTACCCAACAATAGGGGGGGGGGGGGGATTGAAAGGTGGGCTTGTAGCCCTCAATATAGGCCTATAGAGTAGATGTGTGTGTGCGCGAGAGCACGAGTGTGTGTGAAGGGGCAATAGTATCAGTTCAGTGATATAAGCTCGCCTCCTACTGAGCAGAGCTGTGAGAAATGCTGATGTACTGAAGGACTGCGACGTGTTCTGAGATACTGTATTAATACTAATAATAACTAATAATAATTCATAAGAATCTGCAGAATTTTTTAATGTGAAAAAATCTCGAAATTCTTAAATATCTAAAATATCAAACAACCGTGGCGTAAAGCCGTCAGCGTCAGGCACGAGCTGTTTGATTTACAGCTCTGAGAGGGACGATGAACCAGACAGATGATGGATTGGATGGTTCCTGGGCGGTTCCGAGGTGGTTGCTATGGTGTTGCTAAGGTGTCCCGGGCGTTTGCCAAGTGGCTGCTATGGTGTTGCTAAGTGGTTGCTAAGGTGTTGCCAGGTGTTTGATATAGTATCCCAGGTGGTTGCCAAGTAGTTGCTAATTGATTGATGTGATATGCCAAATGCTTGAAAGTGGTTGCTAGGTGGTTGCTGTGGTATCGCAAGTGCTTGCTATGGTGATGCTCAGTGGTTGCTTTGGTATTTCAGGTGTTTGCCAAGAGGTCATTGGGGGGTTGTTAAAAAGGTGGCTAATTGGTTGATGCGGTATCCCACGTGCTTGCAAAGTGGTTTCTAGGTGGTTGCTGTGGTATCTCAAATGCTTGCTATGGTGATGCTAGGTGGTTGCTGTGGTATCTCAAATGCTTGCTATTTGGTTTTTCAGGTGATTGCTACTGTGGTGTTAAGTGGTTGCTTTGGTATCCCAAATGCTTGTGAAGTTGTTGCTAGGTGATTGCTTTGGTATCTTAGGTGTTTGCAAAGTGGTAGCAGTGGTATCCCAAGTGTTTGCGAAGTGGTCGATAGGTGGTTGCTATAGTATGCCAGGTGTTTTCCAAGGGGTTGCTTAGGGGTTGCTTTGGTATCCCAGGTGTTTGATAGGTGGATGCAGTGGTATCCCAAGCACTTGCCAAGTGGCCCCTAGGTGGTTGCTACAGTATCCAAGGTGTTTGCCAGGTGGTTGCTAGTTGGTTGCTATGATGTTGCTAAATGGCTGCTATGGTAAAGAGAGAGAGATAGATTGAAAGGGTGGCTTGTAGCGCTCAATATAGGCCTAGACAGAGTAAATGTGTGTGTGCACGCGAGAGCGCAAGTGTGTGTGAAAGGGCCAACAGTATAAGTTCAGTGATAAAATCTCTCCTCATATCTCCAAGTGGTTGCTATGGTGTTGCTAAGTGGTTGCTATGGCAGAGAGCGAGAAAGAGAGGATATGAAAGGTGGGCTTGTAGTCCTCAATATAGGCCTAGACCTGAGTAGAACTTTACAGTTGGGGTCACACTCTGCTGTTAAACATGGTGGAGGGTCATTCCTAACCCCTAGAACAACTCCAGGGTTAGAACCGGTCTGGAGAAGGTTCTGCAGTCTTCACCCACAACGAAGCTTCTCGCTCTCTTCAGGTTCTCTGCAGAACGGTACACACACTTAACCCGCCTTCAACCTTCACAGCCCTCAGCAGAGGACCTCGCACCTGCTTCAGCCAGCAGCACCCTAACGCGTGGGCAGGGGGGGGTTCTCCCTGGCTGGGAGAAAAGTGATGTGAAAACGGCTGTTTTGGAGAGGGAGCAAAACTTTCACTATTACAACACTTCATTTGCATACGCACACGCCCACTCACAGAAACACTGCTCAGCACCACAGACCCCGACGATGGATAAAATGAAGTCCAATCTAAAGTCATCGGATTCAGTCAGAGTTTAATATAAACAAATATTCTATTCAATTCCACTCCATCCAATTTCCTCAGATTACATTTAATTAGTCAATTCTATTCTGAATTCAATCCTATTCCACTAAACTGCACTCAAATCAGACTCAAATACATTCAATCCAATGCTTCAGATTCCATTTAATTAGACACCATTCAAGCCAATCTAAATTCACTGCGTTCCTTTAAATCCATTCAACTCCCTCAGATTCCATTCAACTCCCTCAGATTCCATTCAACTCCCTCAGATGCCATTCAACTCCCTCAGATGCCATTCAACTGCCATTCAACTCCCTCAGATTCCATTCAACTCCCTCAGATTCCATTCAACTGCCATTCAACTCCCTCAGAATCAATTAAACTCCCTCAGAATCCATTCAAATGCCATTCAACTCCCTCAGATTCCATTCAACTCCCTCAGATTCCATTCAACTGCCATTCAACTCCCTCAGATTCCATTCAACTCCCATTCAACTCCCTCAGAAATCAATTAAACTCCCTCAGAATCCATTCAAATGCCGTTCAACTCCCTCAGATTCCATTCAACTCCCTCAGATTCCATTCAACTCCCTCAGATTCCATTCAACTCCTATTCAACTCCCTCAGAATCAATTAAACTCCCATTCAACTCCCTCAGAATCAATTAAACTCCCTCAGAATCCATTCAAATGCCATTCAACCCCCTCAGATTCCATTCAACTCCCATTCAACTCCCTCAGAATCCATTCAACTCCCTCAGAATCCATTCAACTCCCTCAGAATCCATTCAAATGCCATTCAACTCCCTCAGATTCCATTCAACTCCCATTCAACTCCCTCAGATTCCATTCAACTCCCTCAGATTCCATTCAACTCCCTCAGATTCCATTCAACTCCCTCAGATTCCATTCAACTCCCTCAGATTCCATTCAACTCCCATTCAACTCCCTCAGATTCCATTCAACTTCCTCATATTCCATTCAACTCCCATTCAACTCCCTCAGAATCAATTAAACTCCCTCAGAATCAATTAAACTCCCTCAGAATCCATTCAAATGCCATTCAACTCCCTCAGAATCCATTCAAACGCCATTCAACTCCCTCAGAATCCATTCAAACGCCATTCAACTCCCTCAGAATCCATTCAAACGCCATTCAACTCCCTCAGAATCCATTCAACTCCCTCAGATTTTATTCAACTCCCATTCAACTCCCTCACATTCCATTCAACTCCCATTCAACTCCCATAGATCCCATTCAACTCCCATAGATCCCATTCAACTCCCATTCCCTCAGATTAACCCAATTTCATTCAATCAGATTCAATTCTATTCAATCCCCCTTTCACTAAATTAGATTGTTCAATTTCAATCAATCATTCTATTCAATTCCGTTCAATCCTGTTCCAGTTTGATCAATCTGACTCCATTCCGATTTCATTCAATTCCCTCTGATTCCGTTAAAATCTCACTATAATCTAATCTCACTGCATTCCACTCAATTCAATCCAATCTGCCACCACCCAATCACAGTACGGTTTGGCTGACCAATCACAGTGGAGTGTCTGGGTGTTTGGTCCAATACTCCTGGTCAGCAGATCTCGGATCAGCTCTTATCAAGCGTTCTGTAATGTGAGTGTAATTCATCTGAAGGCCTCTCATGATCCCACCTCGCCCACATCAGCAGAGCTGGAATACGCAAGTTTGTCCGCGGTGGTCAGCCCTTCGTGTACACACTCCCAGACACACACACACACACACTGGTGATTGTAAAGGTTATGTGCTGGGGTCTGTGAGGGGTGCGGAAAGGCCCCTGGAGAGCCAGACATGGGGGGTCAGGGGTTTCCGGCGTCGCTTGCACAAAGGCCTGACATGGACCACAGAGCAAACGCATTACCCAGCCATTCACCCGCACAGGGCAGCCTTAATCTAATCAAAGGGTGGTGTAAACACACACACACACACACACACACACACACACACACACACACACACACAGTCCTGCTCGCTTGCTTGAGCAAAGGCATCTCCCTTTTCCTCTCTGCTTTGCTTAAACCTCTCTCTCTCTCTCTCTCTCTTTCCTGCCCTCTCCCGAGGACTCGTCCGTTCTCCCGCTCCTTCCACCCCTCACCCGTCCATCCTCTGCAGCTGCACACGGAGAACCGGGGTCGCCCCCAACATCCGTACCTACGGGGCCCGTCCATTCCCAGAACCGCGAGCCAATCGGACGCCTGCATTCAAATGAGCGGTGCGGTGAAATGCATCATGGCCCGTGATCACACCACAGCGAGTTAGGTGAGCAGTGGAGAGTGCGAGCGTGAAAACCGAACAGTGTGTGACGATGCCACAGTTATAACACACACACACACACACACACGTAGGAGGCTTGCACTTCACACAGTCAGAAATTGAGTGAGAGAGTAACAAGTTTTCCCCCTGGCTGAGCTCTCTCTCCCTCTCTCTCTCTCTCGGGCGATCGATAGGCGTACAGGCCGATTATGGATTACAGAGGCATTTCACTTTAGCTGGCTCTCTCTCGCTCTCACTCTCCACGCTCTCACGCACCCTCTCTCGCCCTGTTTGCAGCGCTGCTAAGGACGCTAACATGGATTACACTGATAACTCTATCCATCACGCGCTGCCCGTACTGTCCGCCAACACACACACACACACACACACACACACACACACACACACGGGAAAAGTCGGTTGTGATGGTCACTCGAATGCCAGAAAAATTTAATTCTACGTCCAAATTAGTCCAATTCCATCCCAGTGTCCCGATTCTGTAGAATTCAGCTCAATTCAATCTGATTCCATTTAATCAAACCCAATCTGAACCCACTGCACTCAAATCCCTCAGATACATTTAATCAGATTCCTTTCAATCAAATCCCATTTTAATCCAATCCAATCGAAATTCATTCCTTCCAGTTTCAATCCAGTACATTCTACTAAATCCAACCCAATTCCACTGAATCTAATTCAGCCCGATTCAATCCGATTCCAATTCATTCCATTCACCCCAATTCCACTGAATCCAATTCAGCCCGATTCAATCCGATTCCAATTTATTCCATTCACCCCAATTCCACTGAATCCAATTCCGCCCGATTCAATCCAATTCCAATTCATTCCATTCACCCCAATTTCACTGAATCCAATTCAGCCCGATTCAATCCGATTCCAATTCATTCCATTCACCCCAATTTCACTGAATCCAATTCAGCCCGATTCAATCCGATTCCAATTCATTCCATTCACCCCAATTTCACTGAATCCAATTCAGCCCGATTCAATCCGATTCCAATTCATTCCATTCACCCCAATTCCACTGAATCCAATTCCAATTCATTCCATTCACACCAATTCCACTGAATCCAATTCCGCCCGATGCAATCCGCTTCCAATTCATTCCATTCGACCCAATTCCACTGAATCCAATTCAGCCCGATTCAATCCGATTCCAATTCATTCTAGCGTCACTCCTTTTAATCCTGATGCCTTTAAATCCAATCCGATTCCACTGAATCCCATTCAATCAGATTCCATTCATTTCCTTCTGGTCCCATTCCACTGAATCCAATTCCAATTCATTCCATTCACACCAATTCCACTGAATCCAATTCCGCCCGATTCAATCCGATTCCAATTCATTTCATTCGACCCAATTCCACTGAATCCAATTCAGCTGTATTTAATTCGATTCCAATTCATTCTAGCGTCACTCATTTTAATCCTGATGTCTTTAAATCCAATCCGATTCCACTGCATTCCATTCAATCAGATTCCGTTCATTTCCTTCTGGTCCCATTCCACTCCATTCAATCCAATTCTGTTCAAATCATTCCAATCCGATCCGATTTCAATTCCAGCAGGTTAAATTCAATTAGATTCCATTAGCTTTAACCCAATTCCACCTCAGTTCCATTCAACCTAATTCTAACGGATCCGGCTACGTATAGGGAGTGTTTCAGCTACCATCCTAGCACATATGTAAATGACCTCTTCTCTAATTGGCTGCTTAAAGCAGAGACCACTGCTAGAACGGTTCCCACCACAGGAGAACACGCCAGTTCTGTACGTGCTGGAAAGCTCAGAGATGATTCATTTTCACCAGATCATCAAAACCTGATTACACTGAAACCTAATCCTCAGATGTAATATCAGGCGGCACACGCTCGTAGCCCGGACCCCCGATCCCACCCCCCCATCCCCGAGTGAGGCACTCCTGTAGGATTAGCCCTGCTGCGGCTCTTCAGAAAGAACCACCTACCACAGACGCCGTTCACGCTAAAGCTACACGGGCACCAACAGTGTAAGAGCTACAGCAGCGCCGGCCGCCGGCGGTGTGTCAGCGCTTGTGAACGCAGGCCTGGTCTTTAATAAGCTGGATTAATGAAACTGATGCTAACGTGTATTTCAAATTACAGATGAACAACGATAGCAGATTCATATTAGCACTGGAAGATAAGCGCTTCAAAAAAATTAGCATTAGCATTAGGCACAGCATTAGGGGACGCATTTATTTTAAGAGAAGCACGACAGACTGACAGCAGGTTATTGAGCTACATTTGATCTGAATATTGACACTTTAGACTAAACTTATTTATTTAAGTCACAATGTGATGAATTTATTGAATGAATCAATAGAAATGATCCAGAACGATCTTTTTATATCGACTTCTATTGACAGTTTAGTTTTTTTTCCTTCTCCTGTAAAGTTGTAAAGTTTGCTAGTTTACTTTTTTTTTTTTAAATAATGAGAATCTGGCAGTTTTTTATGTCGAGTCCAATTTTGTTGATGCATGGACCAATAGAAACGCATCGACTTCCATTTAAAAAGTCTCGTTTTTTTCATTTCGCTGTAAAATTGAAAAGTTTGCTGCTTCCAAATGTTTTGATAATGAAAGTCTTGCAGTTCAAATGAATGGACCAATAAAAACGCTCCAAATGACTTGGACTAAAATCTTCGACTTCTACTGAAAGTTGTTTTTTCCCTTTGCCTGTTAAGCTGTAAAGTTGCAAAGTCTAGCAGCTGTTCCTTGTATTGCGTCCATATATGATGATGAAGGACTCAACTGAACTTATAATTGGAATTAAACAGTAATAAAATCTTCTAACAAAATAAAAAAGTTTTTTTTTTTTTTTTTTTATTTTGTGTAAAATTGTAAAGTTTGCAAGTTTACATTTTTTTTTTTAAATAATGAGAATCTGGCAGTTCTTTATGTTGTGTCCAATTTTGTTGATGCATGGACCAATAGAAACGCATCGACTTCTATTACACAAGTTTAGTTTTTTTTCATTTTGTGTAAAATTGTAAAGTTTGCAAGTTTACATTTTTCTGACAATGTAAATCTGGCTTCTTGGTCCTTTTATTCTATTATTTGCGTCCACATTCCATGACGAATGAGCCAAAAGAAATGCTCTGAACTGACTTGGAATAATATCTTTTTACATTGACTTCCATTGAAAGTACATTCTTAGTTAGGATTCTTAGTTTTCCTTTTGCTGCAAAGTTGTAAAGTTTGCAGTTGCAAAAGTTGCAGGTTTTTTTTACACTGTGTCCAATTTTGCTTATAGAAATAAAAAATTTCCAAAATGAATCTATTTACAATGACTTCTACTGAAAGTTTATTTTTTTTTCCCTTGTGCTGTAAACTTAAGCTTACTGGTTTAATTTTTTTTGACATAATGTAAACCTGGCAGTTGTTCTTTATATTGTGCTCAAATCTGATGATAAACAGACCAATAGAAATGCTCCAAACTGACTTGAAAGAAAATCTTTTTCACCGACTTCCATAGAAAACTAAATTTATATATATATTTTTTTATTATTTATATTTTTTTGCATGACCATAATCTCAGGAACTAAGCTGCTTTTGGGAAACTGGTCTAGAGACGCCCAATCTGATATTCTATCATTATTATTGTTTTTAAACAACACTGAGCATCTGTATGTTTCATTACATAGAGAATAAACTTGTAAATAACAATAAAAAAAAAAAATGAAGTGTCAAAATACCGTGATTATTTTCATGTATTGTGATATTATTGTAGTACCAGCCTTAAACTAGCCTCTGGGCAAATAAACACTGGGCAGTAGTCCGCACTTGTTCAGTAATGTGATATCAGAATAATATATATTATTTTATTAATAATAATAAGCAATAATAAGCAGTGCTTTTATATTTCTAGCTTAATTATTCCCAAATTTCTGCTTTACAAAGTTTAATGTTAACTCAAACATCACAGTTATCATCAAACATCCCATCAAATCTTCCCTTAGTGATTTTGACATCATCATTATCAGCTCTGCCATCTTCTACCCTTCATCAGTGGTCAGTTTTTGACCATTACTCTGGCGTACTTTGGTTGGGGAGATTCATTTGAATGAGTTTTTTTTTAAAGAAAATGATTTTCAGACTTTTAGGACATTTAGAAACGCTACATATTCCTCTGTTATGTTGGATCAGGTAGATGTAGTCCTTATATTGACATTTAATAAACACGTATGTATTAATATCAGCAGATACGTGCATGAGAAACCAAGGCGTATCCCTGTGTTTCACAGCCAGTTCTACTAGTAGACTGCCATCACCTTGCCCTGTGCCATGGCTGTGTGTGTGTGTGGGTATATATATATATATACATATATTTATAAAGACATACAGTAAGGGTCGCCCGCAGCCCCCTAACCAGGCGCTGACAACCATGCTGACAATCACCCGTTCCCCATTACCAACACTCTACACGGCTGCCATGCCAAATCAGGGCGCGCTGCCAAAACCGCGCCCCACTACCCGTAATGCCGAGGGGCGCTCAGTGGGTACCGCCGTGCCCTCAGCGCTCCGTGACCCCCAACCCCCCTCATTTTAACATGGGGAGGAGAGGGGAGGTAGGGGTAAAGCGGGGCAGGTGGCCAAACCTGTCCGTCACGGCGGTGGCGGTGCCGCGCGGGAACCCAGAGGGGGCCCAATTAACGCTCAGCGGGGTGCGGCATGGCAACAGCACGGCAGCCGCACGGCGACCACACGGCGACCGTACGCTCCAATCAGAGCGGCAGACGGGTAAGTGACAGGGGATAAAGGGGGTGTGTCACATGGGAGTCGCAAATGGAGATCAACGTGCAGGCGCGCCCACACACACACACACACACACACACACACACACACACACACACACACACACACACACACACACCAAAAAACCCAGCCTTCACTTTCTTATGTTGTAGTTTTATCAAATCGAGCGACTGTACG
>NC_132901.1:3285208-3362708 GCF_030463535.1 Salminus brasiliensis
ATATATATACACACACACACACACACATATACACACACACGAGATAGGGAAATATGAAGCTGGAATTATTAGTATTATTATTAAAATGCAGAAGTATGTCTCAAACCTTAATGAAAGACACTTGGGTTTAAGCGGCGTTCCCCAAAAGACAACCGAAAATTCGTCAAGGCTTTTTTTTGGGGGGGGGGGGGGGGGGATTTCGGGAGGGGGCAGCAAAGGGGGAAGCGTCCACCCTCTCGGTTCAGCATGGACGGCCTGGAATAGAATATGAGATGGGTGGGGTTTTCTGAGCTGCTAGCCTGCAGCAATGTAACTGCTCTGATTATGGAAAACACACGTGATTCCGGAAGCAGCGGCCAACTGCTCGGAATAACATCCCCGATGGCCTGTGATGGACACGGCCGAATCGCACAGTTTAAAAGGTACGGTCCAAGAACGTGTCCATATATGAATGTTAATGCGTTTAACCCCGGCGGCTCTTTTCATAAAGCACATACAAATTAATATATATAACTACATATAAATAAATAAATAAACAAATACAATTAATTAAGAAATGCCAAGCAAGCAAACCACCCGGTCCAAGACAGGATTTCACTGGTATTTTAGCAACTAGGAGTTTTTGCTGACTGTTGTGCCGATTAATCGAGTAATCAATGGTTTTTAAAAACAATAAAAATGTGAAAATTTGATTAAAAACTGAAGAATAATAAATTGCACATTACCCTTTAATGGATTAAAAAAGTTGGCAGTAACAGGATTGTCAGAGATTATTCAAGAAGGTACATTTTAATCGCTCGATGCATGCTGTAGAATAATCGATTCATCGGGACGGCCCTACCAACAAACATGTATCAGTATCAGGCAAGTGGGCAGCTCATCTCTGCATACCAAACTTATAAAGTACATCTTAAATGGCTAATATTTTAGATTACTGATTAATCGACCTTTGCGTCAATAATCACTGCACTCTATACTGCTAAGATACATTTTTTATGAATATACATATTCATTAAGTTATATTCATTAATATATTAAGTGTGACTGTTCTACAATTAAATACATTTAGTTCAAGGAAACTTTTTAAATTACACATGAATATTAGAGAAAACAAATTATAATCAGTATTAAGATGAATCGATTAATCGTGACTGAATAAAGTATACTCATCAAAACTGCCAGCTAATTTCTGCACGTTTAACTTTTAAAATATGCAATATCCTGCAAATTACCCAACTAAGTAATATTTTAAATAATATCCCTAAAACTTTCATGTATATTCAAATGATATCAGTACATGCAGTATTAATATTAAAAAACTTTACTTGAACTGAATATATATTTCAGTATGTATTTCAGTATTAATATCCTTTTCTCTTCTCTACCTAATATAAACAATATTTTATATATATGATTAGTTTACAATATTCATGACGATATTGCAATTCATTTCATTTAACCGATTAATCGTACCAGCCCTACAATAAAGAGTATAGATTTAGCTTACTTTTAGCTCATTTTTTAAATCGTAGGCATCATTCGGCAAACCACTGCGTATTTCATAATAGAGATGGATTTGGATTTGATATTTACTAAATTCAAGTGTTTTTTTCATGTTTATGTGATTAATTGCGAATTCCGCACAAAGTGTAAGAAGCGCGTTCAATTCAATTCATTAAATATAACAACCATCTAAAAATCAATACAGCTTTTGTTTAAATACAGATGAAAAATATTCAAGCCTGCAGGCTGATTTCCTGGGGAGGAGCATCCGGAATTCCATCAAATAAAAGAGTGAAAAGGGGAAGGGAGAGGGGGACTTTCTTTGGACATGGGGTGGACAAGCAAAGACAGACAGATGGTGGGGCTAGAGATGGGTAACGAGGGATAAAGGGGTGAAGGGAGAGAGAGAGAGAGAGAGGGAGAGAGAGGAGTGGGCCTGGGTGGAGGGGGGTGGAGGGGGTTGAAGAAGGTGCAACAAGATGGTCTGTCCTTTTACCTCCTCCTCTCCCCCGGAGCAAGTCCTCACCTCTTCGTTTTTCCATTCCTCTCTACTCTCGTTTTCCGAGCTTGTGAATTCATTAGACTGCTTGGACTACCTCTCGTTGTTACTCAAATTAACAGAGCTGCACCCCCCCTCCTCCAAAAAAGCCCCCTGGATTGATGATGCACTGCACTCCATTCCAGACAAAGTGGAGGTGAAGGGAACCGGACGTCTGTAAAGTTTAGAGCTACACCCTAGAAAGCGGTCACATGGCATGGTTATGAATCCACTGCCTGATGGCAGAGACGCTGTTTCTCAATCGTTCTGAGAAGATTTTGGCCTCAATTTATTTATTTATTAGTTTATTTATTTATTTATTTTTTGATTGAGAAATGAAGAAAGGCTGTGCTGAAGCAAAATAGTCCCAACAGCCCTTTTTTCCCTTCATAGTTCCAGCTTGGTTATTTAGCATCACCACAAAACTGGCAGAATATGTATGTGGGTTCACTGCTGGGTTTAAGAAAGCAAGTAAAATACATATATGCC
This sequence comes from Salminus brasiliensis, assembly GCF_030463535.1. Taxonomy (NCBI): domain Eukaryota; kingdom Metazoa; phylum Chordata; class Actinopteri; order Characiformes; family Bryconidae; genus Salminus; species Salminus brasiliensis. The sequence goes on from NC_132901.1 coordinate 3,287,739, forward strand.
TGTGTCGTAGTCATGGCGACCCCCGCTTCTATTCACCACCACCACTGTATAGAAGTCAGATTCGCTGCCCTACCCCTGATTTCACTCCATCTGAAAGATAAAATGATCAGGTTTTATAATCCATCACCAAAACCCAGCATAGCTCTGGTCTGATTTCCGATGACGACATCACAATGCACGGCAGGCGGAGTCAAATAAGATTACCCAATGATATTTCATCCTTTACCTGCACATCCCACCCCCTTAGGCTCAGCTAGCTCAGAAACACGTCACGACATCGTCCGATTTCCCAAAATCACGTTGACTAGCAAGCCCGGTCAAACGAGGTCAATTAAAGGACGGAATTTAAAACGTAAATGGACGTGATTGATTGCGTAACCCTGGACACACAGATAACACGACTTTATGATGCATTCTTGAAGCGAATCACTTCAAATTTTGTCGGGAATTTAGAAGAAATTCGCACCTGGATGAAACTGGTGACAGTCGGAGTTCAGGGTCTGTTAGCAACGTTAGCCTAGCGTCTCGACTGATCAACTGCATCCAGGGTCAGTGATCAATCACGCCCAGACGAATTTCCGGACGAACTTTTCTTTTAAGAAACGTCCAAAGTATCGGAATTTGGGTTTGAGGAGCTCCTAATATGGACCTGATTCTCGACTGCACACAGAGACGCGACTCCGGAGCTTTACGGAAGCAGCAGACAGGGTGACTCTTCCTACACTGGTTACGATAGGCTGGAGACTGTACGCTGAACAAGGCCACGCGCTGCTGGGAAACCAACACCGCAGCCGGAAGCACATTCGCCAGCATTCCTTTTTTTTTTTTTTTTTTTGACGTGCACATACGACTTCATCTAATCTAACGGCGTTCATCTGGAACCGTCATGTTCCGAATATGCTGCCAAAGAACGTCCCACTTTTGTCCTGGCGAAGGGCCCTTGTGGGGCAAGCGACGTAGGGTGCGTGCCTCGCCCCTTGAGCGGCCTCGCTTTTCTCCACACTCCTGCGAAATCCCATTACATCCTCAGGGATCAGCAAATTGAATTGACGTATTTCTATGAACAACGGGAGGTTTCTTTAATACACCTTAACGTATGCCTAATGCCCCCGCTAATGCCTCTCCATTTGAATGTAGTCACTTTAGGCCCGGCCTTTAAAGGGGAAAAAGCCGTTAAATACGCCGTTAAAGAATACCTGCGGTTTAGCCCCCAAAAGGATTACTCTCTCGCCCACCCCTACTCTACGCTCGCTCGCTCGCTCCCTCTCTCTCTCTCTCTCTCTCTCTCTCTCTCTCGCCTTCTCTCCCTCGTCTCGGTCTCTCTGGTGCATGACAGAGACAGAGAGGGAAAAAGAGGAGAGAGAAATAAAGAAAAAAGAAAAAAAAGAAAAGGAAAACGGGAGAAAGATTTTTAGATTAAAGGTAATGCTGAATAAATATGGGGAGATTTACGAAGGAAAAGTCAGTCACGCTCTGCACCTCGTAAACACTCTCCATTTTCTCCTTCTGCTGGTCCGGCGGGCCACTAAGCCGGCCAGACGCTGCAGACCCAATTACTATCGATCACGGCGCACTTAGAAAGGAAAGCGGGTGGAGAGACGAAAAAAGAAGAGAATAAATATATATATATATATATATATATATATATATATATATATATATATATATATATATATATATAAATGTATCTTGGTGTAGCACAACCAAATTACACACACACACGCGAATTTATACAATATTATTTAAATAATATAGTCGCTGTCCAATAAAATACATGCATTTCCGAATTGGTGAAGAAGGCAAAAAGGTCCTGGACAGGAACTCCGTGTAAAAACAGCAGGAGTTTATTCCAAGTGATTTAGTGCATTTCCATTGGTCCATTAATCCAAAAATCATTAGGCAGTGTATCATCGCTAGTCAGCTTTAAAACATAGAAAAAGCTAAAAAGTGCTATTTGTATATTTTTTTATTTTAATAAATAAACAAAAACATAAAACTTAAATTAGCGCTTAGCAAATAACAGAATGCCTGAATTTAAAGCCGCTAACCAATCATTCAAAGCTCAACCAGTGCGGGTCGAACAGGCTGGGCCTACTGTTTGCAACCACAACAGAAAAGGGTGTTAACAGGAGAATGTATCAATTTACAACAGCAATTATTACTAAAATAACCTTAAAAAAAAAACAGAAAAAGAATAATAATAATAGTAAAGGAAATATAGTATATTGTACCGTATAGGAAAGCAGAATAAAGGCCAGGCCAGGCTCCGTCCGAGTAGGCAAAACAGACGAGAGGAGGCAGCTTGTGCTGGAACACCACAGTGAAACCCAGATTTAATGGAAAGCCGTGGCCACGTCGCTGAAGAGCGTAAAATAAAGACATTTAAAAATCTAACTAGCGAGCAAGGTTCAGTTAAGATGAGGGGATTTTAAAAATAGTGTTTATTACTAAAGAAGCTTAAAACCAAAAGCGTACAGGTTCATTTTATGGTTTGAAGTTTAATTTTTTCATTTTTTTTTTATTGGCTTGTACTCGTCGTACTCTTCAGCTCCACACTGAATAAGAGAATGCATTCCTTTAAAGCAGTGATTTTAAGTATTTTAGTATTTCTAAGAGAACAAAGCTAAGACGCTAGCCGTATGGTCTTGGTAGATTTTATACAGAGCATGGCAACAGCCATGGCCTAGTGTTAACGGCTGCAGAACAGACAAGGGTGACTTGCACTCGATTTCCATTTGAAACACAGGAAATGAAAATGTATCAATTTAATATCAAAGGAAAAGTGATTACTTAAAAAAATAATTAATAGTTGTGATGATTTGAGTTACCATGTGAATTCTTTTAAAGCCAAGGGGTAACTGTACGGGTCTGAAGAGGAAAAAAATACATAAGAGAACTGTCTATTTTAAACAGCTGCTATTGCTAAAGAGGAAAAATAACTAAAAGCTAAGGAGCTATAATTGTTTGGCCTGGGAAAATTTCACAGAAAAGCAGCCAAGGTCGAGTGTTACCAGCCCCAACAGGAAGATAAGACAACGTGCACTGCAGTTCCCCAATGAAAAAATGTAAGACTATGTTAAAAAATAATATATAAATAAAAAAAACTGTACAATCCAGGTCAATTCTACAAAGAAACAGGCGAGGCCTGGTGGTTCCAACCACAATAGAAAAGAAGAAAAACTGATTATATTTCAGCTCCACAATGAAAATCAAATCATATATGAATAAAATATCAATTAAAAGCTAAGAAGCAATAAAACAGCAATAAAAGCAAGAGGCTAATTGTACAGCTTGGGAAAATTTCGGAAAAAAGCGGCCAAGGCTGAGCGTTACCTTTCCCAAAAGTAAAGAGTTCAACAGTGGAAAATGAGAAAAATAAGGAGCTGTAAAGCTAATGAAACAGTCCAGGTTATGTTTATATTTAATTAAAAAAATTAAGTAAATAAGTAAATCTAAGCAACTTTTTTTCTTCTTATGAAACAGAATGTTCCAGGTTAATCCTACAAAGAAACAGGACAGGCTACAGGACAGCCACAATAAAAAAAAACTTATATTTGAACTCCAACGACAGTATGAGTAAAATTAAAGAAAAAGTAAGAATATATAAGAAAAAAAAAACTAAACAAAAACATACCAGCTCAAACTGTTAACTCTAAGATTTTAGGCCTAGTTTTACCAGCCACAACAGATTAGAAAGATAAAAATAATCATAAAAACAAAAAGAAATTAAGCTAACTGTACGATTCAGGCCAATTCTAAAGCCTGGGCCTAGTGGTGCCAGCCACAACCCAAAGGAAGAACTCCTAGTCTGTGAACCACAATACAAAATATGATGATTGAAATGAAAGAATGCATAGAAATGAAAGAACACACAAATAAGAAGCTGCATGGTCCAGATACAACACTACACAGAAAACACTAGGTCAGGCCTAGTGCGAGTCCACACAGCAGAAAAGGAGGACAACTTTTACTGACGAACCACAGCATAAAGCAAATGATCCATATTAAACAGCAGCTAAAGAAATACGGATACTGCTAAAGAAACAAACAAACAAACAAAAAAAAAAAAGCATATACTGGAGTTTAGATATAAAAATAAGAAAGTAAATACAGCTAACTTGGTTCAGGACAATTCTACAAAGAAACAGGCCAGGCCTAAGGTCAACAGCCACAGTAGAAAAGACTGCTTGTATTTGAGCGAAAATATTAATAAAACATAAATAAAAAGCTAAGAAACTAACCAGACAATCCAGGTCATTTCTACAAAGAGACAGGCCGGGCCTGGCGTTCGCAGCCACAATGGAAAACGGGGACGGCTTGTGTCGGAGCTCCACAATGCATTAGAGAGATGATTTCATCACACCATTTATTCATTTCCCAAACACTTACGTTACCCCCAATCATAAAAGGAAACGGGCCTGAATTCATACCGACACATTTTACCATTTGCACTATTCAAGTATTTTCCCCGTTCACATCACATAATGGCATCGTATAGCAAACCTGGGCCCTCCGTATGATAATGCGGAGAATGGCAGGCTAAAACATTATTCGCCTCTGGAGATAAGGCGGGGAAGGCTGTCCTCCGAACACTGCAATCATGCCGACGGTAAATGGTGGGAAGGCTGTGTGATATGTGAGACTCTGTGAGAGAAAACAGTCCCGGCTCTTTCCGCAGGATATATCGGCACCATTTCATTGACTGTAATGTATTTCTACAGGCTGCCGCCGCACATAGCATTAGCGTGTTCGGAAAGTCCGTCGTAGGGCTTACCGTTTCGGCACCATTCCCGGCACGGAGTAGCACTTTAAGCTTAAACCCATACATGGGCGTAGGGCGTATACTTTATTTATATATTCCACGTTATGTCCACCTCAAAAGGCCTTCGAGAGGAGCTTTCCTTTTGGTCTACAACCAGAGAATTCTCAAGCAACTGCTGGTAGATCGCTCAAAAAGCCACGACCGGCAAGAGAGAGCAGTATTTCACCATGTTCATGTGCCAGTGTGAACCCAATAGAAGCTGTGCTGGGTCAAATGTGCTCATCCTGTGAGAAGACATTTTGTCTAATATCAGAAAAAAAAGAAAAGCTCAGCAGGAACCAGAAGACCAGAAGTCGAGAGCAGACATACGATTGGCTGAATCAGAAAAAATGTTTTGTTAAAGTGTTGGAGCCACCATAAAACATTGGATTAAAATATATCAAATATAACGTGTGTGTGTGTGTATATATATATATATATATATATATATATATATATATATATATATATATATATATATATATATACACACACACACACACACACACGTTATATTTGATATATTTTAATCCAATGTTTTATGGTGGCTCCAAAAATATACAGCAGAATTTAAGAATGTGTTTTTTTTAAATAAAGAAAAAGCTATCTAGAACACAAGTCTGGTTCCAGTTTACCCCTTGCATACATTTGTTTGACCCACCAGAATTTTACATAAAAAAAAAGAATATCCCACATTATACTTTCTTTTAATATCCATATAACATGAACACCACACACCAATCAGCCACAACATTAGTACCACTGCCAGGTGAAGTGAAAAACATGGACTATCATCATCAGTCAAGAGATGGGATCTACATATTAGACAGCGAGTGAACAGTCAGTTCTTGAAGGTGATGTTGGTGAAAACATCACCTTCAAGGGTGTTCCCAGCATGCAGTGAGGGTCAATACCCACCAAAGGTGGTCCAAGAAACCGAGAACCGGTGAACTTGGCAACAGGGTTGTGGGCGCCCAAGTCTCACTGATGCTCATGGAAGCCTTACCTCCCAACTCACAGGACTTAAAGGATCTGCTGCGAACGCCAGTCTTGGTGCCAGATACCACAGGATACCTCCAGAGGTCTTGTGGAGTCAGTGCCTCGACCGGACAGAGCTGTTGTGGCAACACCGGGGGGACCTACTCAGCATTGGTAAGTGGCAGTGGTAATGTTGATGGCTGATAATAATGATAATGATAATAATAATAATAACCTCAACCCCTTAGACCCAGTATGCAAGCCCACACTCAAAACGACATCATCCTGATCCATAGGAGCTTCATAGGCCCCAAGATAGAACCTTGTGGGACTCTACAAGATATGCTAAACTCAACGGCTACCAAATAATGACTGGCCAGAGCACACCGATGTTCGGGCTGTTGGCCATGACTTCGTACAGACTTTTCCACACGTAGCTGCGAACCCACTTAAACCCCGACACTCGTGCTTTTCTGGTTACCATAGCAACCGGCTCACTCCTTCCACCGTTTGGCTCGTTTTTGCTGAGCCAGAACATCGCTTATGGTCTCACGTTGGACAGAAAGGACTGAGGTTGGTGTGGCACAACAGATAAAACCACTAGCAGCTAGTTAGCTATTACACCATGTGGGAGACCAGGGTTCGATTCCCAGTCTGGGTGACTATCCTGTGCTACACCAATAAGAGTCCCTGGGCAAGACTCCTAACACTACATTGGCCCACCTCTGTAATACGAGTTACCTTGTAAGTCGCTCTGGATAAGAGAGAAAAACACAGAGATGTGAATCCGAACAGGGTTCCCGACAATTATCAGAGGTTCACGACGTCCAGTGTAGGTAATTCTGGCTGTAAGACGACGGAGAAACACACAAACATGGACTGGATCTGGACGGGAAGAAACTCAAGATTACCCAAGAACCTCATGCAAGTCTAACCCCAAGACCTGCTGTTTTGTTGGGTGGTGTTTGAGCGGTGTGCCACAGACCCTTATTTTTCAGGGCATTCTGAAAAAAAAAAACATCTGCCAACATCAGGACGTTGGAGTTCTGGCTCTGGCCTTTAGTGTATCCACGCGGTTCGTATACGACATCGTGGGCAGGCCCTTTTTTTTTCTCACTACTAGTGAAACGTCCCGTACTGAGAATCACCTCCCAAAATCCACCCAAACGCCACAATTAGCGTCTTCGATACTGAGCCAATCACAAGCATTCGCACTCTTTCCGTTCGCAGGTCGTGTTTCGGATCACACACACACACCTCCGCTCTTTCATCTTGTCCCGCGGTTTTGCTTTCTGTTCTCTCCCTTTCCTGTCCTTCTATCCGTCCCCCCTCGCTCCATGCCTCACTACCCTCTTACTGCACAAGTAAAAGTTGTTTTTCACGCCGCAACTTCGGTTTAACAGTCCGCGCAACCTTTACAGCTACATTACACACTCTTTCTCTGTATCACACACACACACACACACTCACACAGAGAGAAAGAGAGAGAGAGTGCAGTTCCCTGAATATGTAAAGAAGGCCCTAATAATAGCGAGGTGCCGTTTTCTGGAAGGTCCCACAGGGAGTTAAAAAGGCCTCAGAGATTATAAACACAGATACACACACACATACACACACAGTGTCTCAGGGGTGCGAAGAGAGAGAGAAAAAAAAAAAAAAAAAAAAAAAAAGAGCGAGAGACAACCGGCTCAGGCACGAGTTTGCGAGGACAATGGAGGCACCCTGTGAAAGTCCTCAGTAGTGAAGTCTCGAGCTGTGAGAGTGAAAGTCATCACAGTGTCTTTCTTAACGGCCGGTGACGCCTCTGAATTGCAGTACCTTACAGCAAGGGCATGGCCAGCTTCCACAGTCTGGGTTCATCTAGAGCAGAGAGACTCCAACATAATAACTTCAAATAATTCATAGCAGCTACCAAATAATAAAACACACACTAGCTAGCAACAGCTAGCAATCGATCGTGGTTACTCAATAATTCATAGTAGCCAATGTCAAATTTGTAGTAGCCAGCAATTAAAAGTATTTCCAGTAGTTATGGATCATTTCTCTTAGTCACTAAAATCTTTTAATATTTACTGAATAAATTACAGCAGTTACTGAATTACAGTGGTTGCCAGATAATTTACAGTAGATACCGAATAGATCACAGTAGTTAGTAAACAGCAGCAGTTACCGATAACTCAAAGCAGATACGAAATCATTCAGAATAGTTACCAAAAAATGTTTAGTAGCTGCTGAATATTTTACAGTAGTAAAAAAAAAAATAGTAGCTATGGCATTAATAATAATAATAATAATAATAATAGCTAGCAATTCATTCAAAGTAGTTACTGAAAAAGTCGGAATCTTAAAATGTATCGTAGCTAGCATTTCGTTTAGAGTAGTGACTGAATTCTTTTTAGTAGCTACTTCATTTTGTAGTAGCTAGCGTTTAATTCATAGCACCTACTGTCAAATTTAGATCAGCTAGCAATTAATTCCTAGTAGCTACTGTAAAATAGCACTTACTGAATAATACAGTAGGAACCGAATAATTCATAGCAGTTACCAACTGCTACCAACCATTCATGCTAGTTACAAAATTCCCCACACTTTTTTAGGGTAATTAAAAAGTTACTTAAAAAAAAAAAAAAATCACAGTAGTTAATAAATAATTCATAGCAGTTATTGAATAAGTCACAGTAGATATCATATCATTTATAGCAGTTACTGAACTCATAGTATTAAGTGGAAATAAAATCACGATAAACTAATTCATAGAAGTTATAGAATAATTCACAGAAGACACATTATACTAGTTAATAAATCATTCATAAATCATTGCTCTATTGTCATGTAGTAAAGTGAAATAATTCTTCTCAACATTTTCGTCTCGTTATAATAACTTCAAGTTAACTTCAAAGCAATATGTGTTTTGTCAAGATTTTTGCTAACATTGATAAATGTGTATCCATGGTATTACCCTTTTTGACTTTTCAGGGTCAAGCCCTGGTAGTTATGAATTTTTTTACAGTTACACTTAAGATAAATAAACTTTTAAATACTAAGTATTAAATGTATTTATCGGATTAAGTACAATAAAAAACCTGACCACCATCTGTCCAATAGCCTATTTTGATAGCAAAGTAATGCTGTTTGCAGAGAACGAGGGATGTGAGGCGTCTGCTTGCTCTCGGACGGCTGAGCAGGGTTGCCATTCAAACAGCCATATTACCCCCAAAATACCCCTCAATCTTGCTGCCCCCTTTACCCCCACCCTACTGAATCTTATTGAAATAATATTAATATTTATCATCCCAACCCCCACCCAGACCCCAAAGACCAAGCACCCTGGGCTAACTGTTAATAAAGGCCTTACTTCCTAAATCCACACCCCGAGACACCCCCCCCCCTATAAAAAAAAAAAAAGTTCACTGTGATGGAGAGGTGGTGGAAAAAAAAATTAATCACGTCTCACGAGGGTGCCTCTTTCCTCTGTCGCCGGGACAATAATTTGATTTGATATTAAATGACTGCTTAATTATAATGGATTTTATTGGTAATTGTAATTGACGTTTTTCCCCACCCCTCCACCCGTCCTCGTTTTTCCCCCCATTGCTAAGCATAAATGATGAGGGACAGTGCAAAGCGATGATGGAAAATTCAGCCCTAGCCTGAGCAGTCAGCTAATAATGAATTAATGAATAACCATTAGTTTCACAGAAGAGTGTCATAAAGATATCTACCCAAACCTGATGTTCAGAGAACGCTGGAATAAACACTGCTTTTACCCCAAATTTAAGACTATAGTTATGGCAAAAATACATATATTACACATATGTAGTACATATATACTGTGTGTGTGTATATATATATATATATATATATATATATATATATATATATATATATATATATATATATATATAAAATCGTACATCTCCAAAAGGGAACTTTAATTACATTAAATAATATAAACTTTAACTGGAAACAGATTTTATTTCAGCCATTCTGGAGCATTTTGATTGATCCACTCATCATGAAATTTTAACACAATGTAACAAACTGCCAGATTTACATTATGTCCAAAAAAGTGGAGTTAAAAAAACTGAGATACTAGGTTTTTGTGTTATAGCATAAATATTGCCATTATTACTACTGTAATTAGTATTATTGTTATTGCTTTACATTATTACTACTATTATTGAATATCATTGCTTTTAAAAGGGGGGGGGGGAACTTGTATCTCCAAAATGGCATAAAAATGTCTTAACTTTCAATGAAAGTCAAAGTTTTCCTTTTTTATTTTAAGTCATTTTCTAGCATTTCTATTGGTCCATTCATCATGAAATTCTGACATGAATGTAAGGAACAACTGGTTCTTTCAGATATGAAATTTAGATATGAGGTTTATCTCATCTCATATATATTATATACACTATATCAATGCTACGGCATAATCTTACTGTTCCAGTTTTACGATGCTATAAATAGGCCAAACCTTATTAAAAAAATTAAAAAGTCAAAGTAAAGTCAATGAAAACACCACACATTCATTCCCAACCGAATTCCACCGTGGATGAAGAAACATGGGTTCAGAAAGTGCCGCAAAGTAACAAGTTTCAACCCGGGCCCCCTCAAGACTCGCTCGGTCACGCTCGGACGCACCAGGCGGCCCACGAACAAGCGTACTCTCATTTCCCCCTCTGGAGAGGAAAAAACAGCCCTGCGCTTCTCCGGCGATTTGAATGCCTGCTCGTTATCGCATTTAAATGATTAGTTCTCACTTATAGAACGCAAACAACTTCCTGTGGAATTCGCGTTGAAGACGACGGCCGCGGGCTGAGGGGGATTTTTTTCTCTTCCCCGTCCCCCCGGCCCTTTATCAGAAAACAACCCACACGAATATTCTATATTGAACAAACGTTCGCCCTGAACCAAATGAGCACCTGCGAAAAACAAACACAGATGTTGCATTTGAGGTTTTCCGGGACGCCTCTGCGTCAGCTTGTGGGCCGAGGCGGTCAGATTTAGCAGCTGAAGTTGCGGCGACCGGCCCGAGCTCAACCAAAAAAGAAAAAAAAAAATATGCTAATGTTCATGTAAACAGAACAAAAATACAGTGGCTGATGAAATGGTTCAATAGCAGCAGCAGCAGCAGCAGCTTGTAGAATTAAGGCTTAGACTCCATACAAGGGGCCAAGTGTGAGAAACAGCATTATAGCTGTTGACCTAAAGCCAAATAAACACACAAATCTCTCTCACTTTTTAATACGACGAGAATCTGGCAGTTGTTTTTTACATCATGTCCATTCTATGAGAAACGGACCAACAGAAACGCTCCGGACTGACTTCTGAAAGCTGAAAGTTAAGACTTTTAAGTTTTCTTAAATGTTGGACATTTTTGAGACGATACTGCAACAGTTGTCGTATATCTTTCTGATCTGAGGCTTTACCTGGATATTCAGCCGGCAGTTGAGGGGCTTAGGCCCTAAAACTATGCTAAGAACTATGAAGGTCATTAAAGAAATCAGCGCAAAGAATAACCAAGTTTACGACCTTAACTCCAGACCAGACAGAGCACCTCTATACTCTGAGAAAGGGCCGACTGGTTCGGTTAAACTGGTTGCGGAAAAGCTTGTTGGCTAGGCCTGAGGCCTGAGGCCCCCACCCCCCCACACACAACACTCACCCACCCACCCACAACCGACAGCAAGGACAAAAAGCGAGGCGACGGAGCCGGAACTGGTTTCTCCGCTGTGCCCCCTCTAATCAAACCTGGGGTGTAACCATTTTAGTATGAAATTGGGATGGAAGCTTGCCATCACCGCCCCAACCAACCCCCCCCCCCCCCCCCAACCAAGCCCCGACCCCAAAATCTACTCCGTAACATGATTAAGGATACCTGCTGTCCCATGCAAAGCCCACCCAAAAAGCCAGATGTTAAAGGCAGGAACACACGCAGACCCTCGCAAACGGGATTACTCGGCCCGCGCTCAGAGCCGGAACCACCAGCGGCGCCGGCGGCCATCGAAATCGGGGGCTCTGGAAAAACAGCGAGCTTTAACTTAGTTTTTTTTGTTTTACGATCAAATTACGATCAAATCAACCTCTAGGAACACTAGGAAACTGACCACGTGCAGTTTTAGCCGTTTCAGCATTTCCAACCCCGCCGATAAAAACCCTAAGAGTCCAATAAAGCCGCTCCCCGGCTCCGCCCTCAGCGTGCTGCAGTTACCCAAATCTGATCTAGCGCTCTCGTCTCTACGTTTAAATAATAATAATAATAAATAATAATAATTAAAGAAACTTTCACACATAGCTTTATTACTAGGGACGCAGGACTGGCAATAAGCCAAGATCCGAACTGGCAAGTCGCCAACTGACTCTTTTCATTTTAGCCAATCTGTGTTTATTTGTGATTAAAAAACATGAGCCAGTAACGACATGCGTCCTGTGTTTGAATTAGAATTAAGGAGTAAAACAAATAAATAAATAAAATAATATTCATAAAAAATTGTTACTTACGCTGCAACTGTGGTTAATGGATCTGTGCCAAACTGCAGGACTTCAGAAGGATGGTTTTAGAAATAGTAAATGTAAAACCATCCTAAATTAAACTTAAGATTCAAAAGTTTAAAAATTTAACTCACATTCTACATAGAAAACGTTTCTAAATTCTATAATTAATATCAAATTTCTGTATTAAAAATGTTAAAAAAAAATAAATTAACGCTAAATATTCAAATATTTCCAAAATTCGATACCGAACAATATTATATAACTTTCCCAATTAAAAAAATAAAGACATTCGGTATAGAATTTTGAGTTTGTTTCTAAATTCTGAATTAAAATCTACTTCACACAAAATGAAACTAATTTAGTTTAGAAACAATAAAAACTGAAAAACATTTCAAATTGATCCATTTGGGATTTTTTTTTTTTATCTTATTTTCAAAGTTTGGCTGAAAACAAACAAAGAAAACAAGTTAATCACGGCTACTGATATTGTGTGTGAACCCGTCTTGGTACTCGAACCCCTGAACAAATTCAAGGTATTTATTTTCCCACATATTTCTACATTTTCCATGCTTTCTCAGAGGGTAACATTGTTAACCGATTGAAATTTTTTATATTTGCAACAGGCGATTGACCTTAGCACTGCAGTTTAATTTTGACTGGGTTCTTCCTCGACACGATGCCCCGCCCACTTTTTTTTTTTTTTTAAGCATGTCAAAATAAAAGCTCCCCTTCAGTCAGTCGCGACACACGATGTTTTAAGATAAAATTAATATTCATCTAAAAACAGCATAGAAAAACCTCAGCGATGAGTATTTTATGATCATTTGTTTGATCATTTCTTAATCAATTTCTTAATGAAGGACTGAATATCTATTTGATTTGGATTTTTTCCGAACCGTTTCTACAGAACCTGAACGCATTACTGACAGAAAGACGTAATGGACTGTTTGGGCCAGGAAATAAATCAGTGCCCCCTTATTAACGCTCTGAACCCCTTTACCTGATTCAGGGCAGCTTGACTGGAGCCTCATTCACAGAAACATCCTCACAGTCAACAAGCAACAGAAATACGATTTTAACCATGAAAGCAGAATCAGGGGAAGGGGGAAGGCACTATACGCTATTACACTATACACACACACACACACACACACACACACACACACACACACACACAGTAACACACTAAAATAAAACACTTATGAAAGGGAACAAAAAAAAAAAAAAACAGATTAGAAATGTCAAAATGTTCGAGCTCTGAAAAAAAACAACAACAACTCTTTGCCAAAAAAACAGGATACTGAACAAACACCTCTCACACTCAAGTGATTCTGTTGTGTGTGTGTGTGTGTGTGGACATGGCGTCTGTTCAAACACACAGAGTGGAGAAATGGGTGTGGTGTTTCAGCTGAAGTGGCACTGCTGTGCCCAGATAAGGGCCGATGCCTATCCCTGCCCTGTGCAACGCACACACACACACACACACACACACACACACACACACACACACACACTACCCTATTCTCCTACTCAAACCTCTTACACTACCACAAGAGTACACATACACACACACAGCTGCTTGGCTCCAGCCCATGCACTCTTCTTTAACCATCCCACAACACACACCTTCCCTCTCAAACACACACACACACACACACACACACACACCATAGTGTGCTTAGTTAGCTTCGATGTCTCCAGCTTTGAGCCAATACTGATCACACTGAACACTGAAAATGCCGATATTACGGAAAGCGATCATCAAATTATTGATTATTGATTATTATATCTTCTTTTCACCTTTATTGATCTATTCCCATTCTATAACCACTAATACACACGTATACACAGTTACAGACGGACACAACTACACACACAGACACTATACACACACACCTCAACACGACACCGGACATGCAATTGGCATATTGGCTCGCTGAGGCCCTCAGAACCACAGCTGTCCACTATATGTCCAAATGTTTGTGGACACCCCTTTGAATGAACGCATCTCCTTAAGTTGCGCCCACTGCTGCTGACACAGCTTGTCTAGTCAGTGTAGAGAAGTACTGCCAATAGAATAGGACCCTCTGCAGGAGCAGATGACTGACATGAACCAGGTGTGAGCTAGAGGGGTGTAAAGCCCCCCAGCATTGAGGAGCTGTGGAGCAGTGGGAGAACTGGATTCACTGGGATGATGGATGGTGGAGCTTCATCCAGTACTTTTGGGATGAGGAAGGCTGGTGATCACCCAACATCCTGACCTCACAGCAGCGCTCCAGCAGTAGAGAGTCTAGAGGAAAACCGTTCTTCCCTGGACAGTAGAGAGAGTTACGCCAAGAAAAGCAGCATCAGCTCTTTTTTTCAATACCCCTGATTTCAGATGAAACAGTACATGAGCAGGTGTCCCAATACTTTTGTCCATATAGTGTCTGGGAAGCGATCTACAAAATGTAATTCACACAGGCCTCAAAAGCCATTACACACAGGTATACAACACACACCATCAGCACTGACGCGGTGAGCACACGCACATACACGCACTCTAACATCAGACAATGCAACACACTCATATGCAGATGGCTCCACACACACGCACACACACACACACCGAGAACGTGAGCCATTCCTACATCCATCCCATTCTAATGAGTGGAAGTTTCCAGCAGGAGCATTTCCATTGTAAATGCAGCTCTTTCACTTCCTTTGAAACAAGCCGCTGTAGCGTGAACCTCCGAGAGGCCGCTCTCCCTCTCTCTCGCTCTCCTCTCCCGCTCTCCCTCCCTCTCTCACTGAGAAGAAGGAGGCTCTGTGGAACAGCATCGCCCCACATAACAAGGGGATGATGTTCTCCAGGAACACAGCCACACCTCACTGAGGGAACACACACACAGAGAGAGAGAGAGAGAGAGAGACAGAGAGAGAGAGAGAGAGACAGAGAGAGAGAGAAAGAGAGAGAGAGAGAGAGAGACAGAGAGAGAGAGAAAGAGAGAGAGAGAGAGAGAGAGAGAGAGAAAGAGAGAGAGAGGAGAGAGAGAGAGAGAGACAGAGAGAGAGAGAAAGAGAGAGAGAGAGAGAGAGAGAGAGAGAGAGTGTAGCGAGCTCCAGTGAAAGAGTGAGGTGAAGCACTGGGCCGATCTTCAGTGAACAGCTCAGAGTGATCATACAATCTGAACAGACGCTCGAATGCTTCAAACTCGACACGTTGAGCGGGCGAGAGAGCAGGGAAGAGAGAGGGAGGGAGGGAGGGCGAGAGAGAGAGAGAGAGACAGAGACTGAGAGCTGTCTATCATTCTGGAAAGGTAAGGCGAGGCCTTCAGAGGAGGACATTAAAAGAGTGGGAAGGGACGAGAGAAAGGAACAGAGGACATAATGATAAAGAGAGCACAGTCTAAAGTGTAAGAGAGAGAGACAGGAGAAGGGTTTGGGGGCCAAGAGAGACAAATGTAGAGAGAAAGACAGAGAGAGAAAGACAGAGACGAAGTCAAAAAGACAGAGACCGAAAAAAGACAAACACAGAGACAAAGAGACAGACAACAAACAGTCAAAAAGACAGGCTTAAAAAAAGACAGATAGACAGAGAGAGACAAAGAGAGACAGGAGGACACACAGACAGGGTCTCTCTTAAATGTTGCACAGGAGACAGGCTTGTGTCATTATGTACAGTATGAACGTAGGCATGGAGTCTGAACACACACACACACACTCTAACAAACCCTACTCTAACGTTCTCACAGCTCCTCCACCCTACCAGCCGTTACAGAGATCCCGCTACACAAACCAGCCAATCACAGCCAGCTTTCCTGTGTGCGGTGTACATCCTGACCAATCTCAACTTGCTGTGGCGATCCTATAAACCAATAAAAAATCTCATATCTATGGTTACAGTAACGCTGTGTTACCGCTGCGAGTCCCCGCTGTGTTAGGAATACATGCCGTATACTGTGATCAGCAGCAGCAGCGTCACGCAGTCCTGATCTGCACATCCCTGCCATAAACAGGTGAAATGAGAGTGAACAGCCTTACCTTCACCTCAGAGTGACCAAGAGTGACCGTCACTTTCACTGACACACACACTTTCACACACACACACACACACACGCGCTGTTAGATTCACTCTGCGCCACAAAGCTCAGACTAGGAACAAAGTTTGGTGATCAAGGGGCGACAGCCAGGAGGACAAAAAGGGGGATGAAGGGGAGGGATGAGAGGAAATGAGGAAGCGGGGTGTGTGTGTGTGTGGGGGGAGTGTGTGTGTGTGTGCGGGGGGGGGGTCCGGAGAGTCAAGTTTAAACAGCCGGCCTCCTTTTCTCTCACAAACTGTTCCTAAACGTACTTCTCCAGACGTTAAGACACTTTGTGTGTGCGTGTGTGTGTGTGTGTGTGTGTGTGTGTGTTGAGCCGATGTCCTCTCCACTGGACTGTAAGGACAAATAGGATATCCAGGAAGGATTTGGGGATGTTTCGTTTTCTTCTTCTCTGCCCTCCTCTCCTCCCCTCCCTTCTCTCGTTCACCACCCACCTGCCTGCCTGCTCGTCAGAGCGGCAGTGACGGATAACTGACATGAGAGTGTTGGGGTGTGTGTGCGTGTGTGTGTGTGTGTGTGTGTGTGTGTGTGTGTGTGTGTGTAGATCAGTTGGGACACCCTTTACAATACACGACTGGACAATGTGAATTTAGAGAAGTCTAAAAGCACTGCCATCATTAGTGCTGTAGAGTCTCCATTATAGTGCTCAGTGCTTGGGCCCCAGAGATTGCCACTTACAAGATTGGCGTTCAGCTGTTACAGCAGTCATAACGGTAGATAGAAATCCATGTAGAATCCATGGCAACTTTGTGTGTGTGTGTCACACTGATTAAATAAGGTCAGTCTAAAAGCACTGCCATCATTAGTGCTGTAGAGTCTCCATAATAGTGCTCAGTGCTTGGGCCCCGGAGATTGCCGCTTACAATGAAATTTAAAGATTGGCTTTTTTAGCAGTTTACAAAAGTTCATAGAAAACCATGTTCTTTATTTCAGCAGAAAACCATGACATTTCATAAATATCAGCTGGTTGCTATGGTTGCCAACTATAATAATTTACACATGATAGGACTCTCACCCCCTGCTTGACAGCTATTAAAGAAAGTAACCAGAGAAATGCCTTCTTTTAATGTTTCGGTAACCTAATTCCTAATATCCTAATTCTGACTGGCCCATACAATTAAATGAAAGAGTAAAGATTAGTTAAAAGTGAAAAAACTGTACAATCTGTGGACTGTGCTGTATTTGCGGATGTAAAAGAAAAAAATAAAAAAGGGGGGGGGGGGGTCCTCAGTATTCTCGGCTGGCAGTGGAACCCCTGCCCCACCCTCTTTCTAAAAAGAAACAATTCAGCAGATCTACACGATTCATGATCATTCAGAACAGCCATCCTCCCGACCATCAACAACACAGAGGAAAGCGTCCTCCCAACTTCCATTCAGTCCAGTCCTGTTATTTAGCTTGAAAAAGGTGTTATACACTGTTAATTACAGGTAGACACTCACTGAGCACTGACTGTTTATTTGGGTTTATTCTAATGTTATATAGAGTTAATTACAGGTAGACACTCTCACTGACCACTGACTGTTTATTTGGGTTTATTCTAATGTTATATAGAGTTAATTACAGGTAAACACTCTCACTGACCACTGACTGTTTATTTGGGTTTATTCTAATGTTATATAGAGTTAATCACAGGTAAACACTCTCACTGACCACTGACTGTTTATTTGGGTTTATTCTAATGTTATACAGAGTTAATTACACGTAAACACTCTCACTGACCACTGACTGTTTATTTGGGTTAATTCTAATGTTATATAGAGTTAATTACAGGTAAACACTCTCACTGAGCACTGACTGTTTATTTGGGTTTATTCTAATGTTATATAGAGTTAATTACAGGTAGACACTCTCACTGAGCACTGACTGTTTATTTGGGTTTATTCTAATGTTATATAGAGTTAATTACAGGTAGACACTCTCACTGAGCACTGACTGTTTATTTGGGTTTATTCTAATGTTATATAGAGTTAATCACAGGTAGACACTCTCACTGATGAGACTAGGCTTGTGCACAGTACTGTATATTAGTAGGGGTTTTATAGAAAAGAACAGAAGGAGAGAGACAGCAGAGTTGTGGAGTTGGGAACGAGGTGTGCTGATCACCGGACACCGCTCTACAGCACGGCATTACAAATACGTGAGCGTTAACCGAAGCTGAATACACAGCACAAGCGTTCAAAGGTGAGAACACGTAGCAACGAGCGTCTGTATTTCATCTGTGCCATGTCAACTGGTGCTGACACACACACACACACACACACACACACACACACACACACACACACACACACACACAAAAATCCAATTCTCTTTATAGTGACCGTGGTGTGTGTGTGTCTGTGTTCAGCTTCTATCGCCCAAATGAAATTAGTCACTCCTGTCTGAAACTCTTTGCTTGTGTGTCAGAATTGTAACAGCATAGTCGCTTGCTGACACACACACACACACACACACACACACACACACACACACACACACACACACAGAGACAGACACACACAGACAGAGGGTGTCTGACTGCAGCTGTACAATATTTCAGCTGCTACAGGAAATAAATGATGTGCTACTTCAACCACAAGTATTTATACCCCATCACCAAAAACATGACCATGACTACTCCCTCTACCCAACATCGGCTAGAGCGAGCGGCGGACATCTACCCAACATCGGCTAGAGCGAGCGGCGGACATCTACCCAACATCGGCTAGAGCGAGCGGCAGGCATCTACCCAACATCGGCTAGAGCGAGCGGCAGACATCTACCCAACATCGGCTAGAGCGAGCGGCAGACATCTACCCAACATCGGCTAGAGCGAGCAGCGGACATCTACCCAACATCGGCTAGAGCGAGCAGCGGACATCTACCCAACATCGGCTAGAGCGAGCAGCGGACATCTACCCAACATCGGCTAGAGCGAGCAGCGGACATCTACCCAACATCGGCTAGAGCGAGCAGCGGACATCTACCCAACATCGGCTAGAGCGAGCAGCGGACATCTACCCAACATCGGCTAGAGCGAGCAGCGGACATCTACCCAACATCGGCTAGAGCGAGCAGCGGACATCTACCCAACATCGGCTAGAGCGAGCAGCAGACATCTACCCAACATCGGCTAGAGCAGCAGACATCTACCCAACATCGGCTAGAGCGAGCAGCGGACATCTACCCAACATCGGCTAGAGCGAGCAGCGGACATCTACCCAACATCAGCTAGAGCAGTGGACATCTATCCAACATCAACATCAGGATACCCTGACGTTTTTTTCCCTCTTTACTCAACTCTCTCTCTCTCGCTCTCTCTCTCTCTCTCACACACACACACACACACACACACACACACACACACACACACACACACACACACACACATTACTTCCTAAGCCCCCTCCAGTGTGAACGACTCCCGAAGTGAGGGTCAAACCCCAGAGATCAGAGAGTCGGAGGAGAGAAAAGAGGAGAGAGAGGGAGAGACAGAGCCTGTTACCCCCCCCTCACATCCCTGTGTGTGTGTGTGTGTGGTGGGTTTGCGGGGGGTACAAAAGCGGTCCAGACTAAAGGCCCCTCTATCTGCACATGAGTGAGAGAGGCTTGAGCAGCAGAGCAGAAACAGCAGCCCACGGAGCCACCGTAAACCCAGCCCATTCAAATGAGAGAGAGAGAGAGAGAGAGAGAGAGAGAGAGAGAAAAAGAGAAAGAGAGAGAGACACACACAGGGAAGAGGAGATACAGAGAATGAAGGATGAAGTGAGAGTTTGAAAAGCAAGGAGAGAGGGAGAGAGAGAGAGAGTGTGAGAGAGAGAGAGAGAGAGAGAGTGTGAGAGAGAGAGAGAGAGAGAGAGAGAGAGAGTGTGAGAGAGAGAGAGAGAGAGAGAGAGAGAGAGAGAGAGAGAGTGTGAGAGAGAGAGAGTGAGAGAGAGTGTGTGAGAGAGAGAGAGAGAGTGAGAGAGAGAGAGAGAGTGAGAGAGAGAGAGGGAAAGCGAGAGCTGCTGTGCGGAGGCTAATGCTCTGATCTGAGATTTGCAAAGTCGTTTTTATTCATCTATGATTAAAACTCTCTCGCCCGCTCTCGCTCTCTCTCTCTCTCTGACACGGGGCGCTGTTTGTTTGTTTCCTCCAGCACATGCAGGAAGATTCGACTCTCCTGCATGTAAACACACGCATGCAGATTAGTTTTACAACACACACACACACACACACTCCGTAATATTTACCCACATTTCTACACTGACTTGTTCCACAAAGAGACACGTCGACGTGACTCCCAGAACAGCGCTTCAGACACACACACACACACACACGCACACACACACACACACACGCCTGTACACTGATACACACACTTAGACGCAGACTTTTGTATTCAGTGGTCATTTTATTAGAAACCCCTCTACCTTGTGACCGACTAAGTTAGGTGTTTCTAATAAAGTGGCCACCAGCGAGTGGACATACAAGGTGGGCATTTCTTTATAAAAAAAAAAAAAAAAAAAAAAAAAAAAGGTAATAAATAAATAAATAAATAAATAACAAACTCTCACCTTCTCGGTCACTGTTGGTCTCCACCGTGAGGTTCAGCTGAATATCCTGGTCTCCATCCTCCTTCCCCCTGCCCAGAATCATCCAGTTCTCCAGCACATCCGAATCCGCCTCCGAGTGCGAGTCCAGATCAGCCACAAAAGGGGGAATCGAGCCTGAACTGTCGTCTGATTCCAGCTCCACGATCACCACCTCGTCGTCCTCGGACGCTTTCCTCTTAGGAGGACATGAGGTCATCGAGGGTCGCTGTTTCTTTCTGCTTGTACTTCTACCTTTACTGGCACACACACTGTCCTCGGCCTCGGTGGTGTCCGAAATCAAGATGGTGTCTGGGCCGGAGTCGATCACAATGACTTCCGGAGGTGGCGGGAGAGGGAGAGAGGGCTGTTTCCCTGGCGTGGGCTGAGGGCCTTTATTCTGGGGTTTCACCTTGGTGGGGCCTACAGCAGAACAACACATCACCTGTAAACCCGGAGTCATGGGCAGCCCTGGTTTGCACAGATCAGGTAAATCCAGATGACTAATCTTCACAGACACCGACCAGCCATAACATTAGTACCGCTGAAGCAACACTGGCAAAGATCAAATTGTGATGGCTAGACGACGGGATCGGAACATCTTCAGAGCATCAGGAAGGCCGGTAGCAGTGGTCAGCTGTTCAAAAGAACCACCTGTGGACCTGCGACAGGGTCATGGGCATCACTCATGCTCACCTCACAACTTACTGAACTTATGGGATCTGCTGCTTGGTGTCTTGGTGTCAGATATCACATGACACCTTCAGAGGTCTTGTGGAGTCCATGCTGGTATTAATGTTATGGCAGATTGGTGTAAATTTAAAAAGTCACATCACAATCACAACATGCAGCCCTACCCGAGCCCTCATGGTCCTGCTGCTGGTCCAGATTCTCCTGGTCCTCAGCACAGTAGTGGAGCTGGGAGTAGAGCTGGAACTCCAGCTCGCTGTCTGGCTCGGACATGCTGGAGTCCTCTTCATTCTCCACATGGTACAGCTCATCTTCATACTCCTCGCGCTCCTGGTACCCCGAGAACATCTCAAGGCAGCGCTCTAAATGAAGACAAACATCATCTTCAGTATGATCACCAAGTCCACCATGTTAAAACACAGCCCTGTTTCCACCATAATTTACCACGATTCGAGTCCATGTGTGAAAATACCTGGACGAAAACCTAGCTGGTGTTCAAAGCTTTCAGTTTCCATAAAGAACAAAAATGGTTAATAAATAAATAAATAAATAAATAAACAAACAGATCTAAGAGCTGCTTCACAATCACAGACCACATCACGCTTATCAGGCTGCCTTGACCAGTACACTGCTCACTAGCTCCACAGCCCACATGACCTTTCACCCCACTCTCACAGCTCCAGTCTGTCCCCTCTACCATGTCCGGTACATCGCCCTCGATCCACTGAGATGCGACTTCGCTCCACCACATCACGGGTCAGCGGCCCGCGGGGTTCGCAAAGAAAAGAGGCGGCGGCGACAAACGAATACTGGGAAGCAGCAGAACCCAAATCATGGCCTTTCAGATTCGTCCCTCATCTGCACTGCAAAAACTGGACTGCAAAAAAGGACAGGTCCCACGGTACCGAACTCAATGACCCATACGATACAAACAACAAAGCCTGAGGACTGGAACCGGACTGGAACGGGACTGGAACCTACCGTTCTGGGTGGGTAATACAGCTTTAGGATTAGCACTACATTTTCTCCTCTCCCAGAGTTCAATACGTACAATAAATCAACCGATCCCTCGATTTAACGATTCGTTCCTACGCTCTAATAAAACTGATGGCGTAGTATTGTTCCTGTGTAGTATTACAGCTCCAGAGGTCTGGGCTTCTGGGTTCAAGCCTTCTTCCAGTCACTGGGTTTCATCCGGGATGTTCATGTTCCTTCCTCTCTCCCAAAACTCATATGGTGGGTGAACTGGCTTGGCCAAATTACTCCAAGGCAGGAGCGAATGGGGGTGCGAGTGGCACCCTCTGATGGACTGGCACCCTGTAAAGGGGAGATCACTGCCTTGTGCCCAATAAATCCTAGGTCAGCTCTGGTCCCACCGTGACCCTGACCAAGACCAGTCAACCGAGAAGATGGATGGATAGAAAATGTATTCAATCGAGGGAACAATTAATAAATACACTGTCCTCTCAGTTTACTACCAACGGCGGTGCCACATTAAACCTGGGGAGGAACAACTTATTAAACCGAGGGAGGAACAACTTATTAAACCGGGGGAACGGCGGTGCCTTATTAAACCGAGGGAGGAACAACTTATTAAACCGAGGGAGGAACAACTTATTAAACCGAGGGAGGAACAACTTATTAAACCGAGGGAGGAACAACTTATTAAACCGGGGGAACGGCGGTGCTTTATTAAACCAAGGGAGGAACAACTTATTAAACCGAGGGAGGAACAACTTATTAAACCGAGGGAGGAACAACTTATTAAACCGAGGGAGGAACAACTTATTAAACCGAGGGAGGAACAACTTATTAAACCGAGGGAGGAACAACTTATTAAACCGAGGGAGGAACAACTTATTAAACCGAGGGAGGAACAACTTATTAAACCGAGGGAGGAACAACTTATTAAACCAAGGGAGGAACAACTTATTAAACCAAGGGAGGAACAACTTATTAAACCAAGGGAGGAACAACTTATTAAACCGGGGGAACGGCGGTGCCTTATTAAACCAAGGGAGGAACAACTTATTAAACCGGGGGAACGGCGGTGCCTTATTAAACCAAGGGAGGAACAACTTATTAAACCGGGGGAACGGTGGTGCCTTATTAAACCAAGGGAGGAACAACTTATTAAACCGGGGGAACGGTGGTGCCTTATTAAACATGGGGAGGAACAACTTATTAAACCGGGGGAACGGTGGTGCCTTATTAAACCAAGGGAGTAACAACTTATTAAACCGAGGGAACGGCGGTGCCTTATTAAACATGGGGAGGAACAACTTATTAAACCGGGGGAACGGTGGTGCCTTATTAAACATGGGGAGGAACAACTTATTAAACCGGGGGAACGGTGGTGCCTTATTAAACATGGGGAGGAACAACTTATTAAACCGGGGGAACGGCGGTGCCTTATTAAACATGGGGAGGAACAACTTATTAAACCGGGGGAATGGTGGTGCCTTATTAAACATGGGGAGGAACAACTTATTAAACCGGGGGAACGGCGGTGCCTTATTAAACCAAGGGAGGAACAACTTATTAAACCGGGGGAACGGTGGCGCCTTATTAAACATGGGGAGGAACAACTTATTAAACCGGGGGGACGGCGGTGCCTTATTAAACATGGGGAGGAACAACTTATTAAACCAAGGGAGGAACAACTTATTAAACCAAGGGAGGAACAACTTATTAAACCGGGGGAACGGCGGTGCCTTATTAAACCAAGGGAGGAACAACTTATTAAACCGGGGGAACGGCGGTGCCTTATTAAACCAAGGGAGGAACAACTTATTAAACCGGGGGAACGGTGGTGCCATATTAAACATGGGGAGGAACAACTTATTAAACCGAGGGAGGAACAACTTATTAAACCGGGGGAACGGCGGTGCCTTATTAAACATGGGGAGGAACAACTTATTAAACCGGGGGAACGGTGGTGCCTTATTAAACATGGGGAGGAACAACTTATTAAACCGGGGGAACGGCGGTGCCTTATTAAACATGGGGAGGAACAACTTATTAAACCGAGGAACGGTGGTGCCTTATTAAACATGGGGAGGAACAACTTATTAAACCGAGGGAACGGCGGTGCCTTATTAAACATGGGGAGGAACAACTTATTAAACCGAGGGAACGGCGGTGCCTTATTAAACATGGGGAGGAACAACTTATTAAACCGGGGGAACGGTGGTGCCTTATTAAACCAAGGGAGGAACAACTTATTAAACCGAGGGAACGGCGGTGCCTTATTAAACATGGGGAGGAACAACTTATTAAACCGGGGGAACGGTGGTGCCTTATTAAACATGGGGAGGAACAACTTATTAAACCGGGGGAACGGTGGTGCCTTATTAAACATGGGGAGGAACAACTTATTAAACCGGGGGAACGGCGGTGCCTTATTAAACATGGGGAGGAACAACTTATTAAACCGGGGGAATGGTGGTGCCTTATTAAACATGGGGAGGAACAACTTATTAAACCGGGGGAACGGCGGTGCCTTATTAAACCAAGGGAGGAACAACTTATTAAACCGGGGGAACGGTGGCGCCTTATTAAACATGGGGAGGAACAACTTATTAAACCGGGGGGACGGCGGTGCCTTATTAAACATGGGGAGGAACAACTTATTAAACCAAGGGAGGAACAACTTATTAAACCAAGGGAGGAACAACTTATTAAACCGGGGGAACGGCGGTGCCTTATTAAACCAAGGGAGGAACAACTTATTAAACCGGGGGAACGGCGGTGCCTTATTAAACCAAGGGAGGAACAACTTATTAAACCGGGGGAACGGTGGTGCCATATTAAACATGGGGAGGAACAACTTATTAAACCGAGGGAGGAACAACTTATTAAACCGGGGGAACGGCGGTGCCTTATTAAACATGGGGAGGAACAACTTATTAAACCGGGGGAACGGTGGTGCCTTATTAAACATGGGGAGGAACAACTTATTAAACCGGGGGAACGGTGGTGCCTTATTAAACATGGGGAGGAACAACTTATTAAACCGGGGGAACGGCGGTGCCTTATTAAACATGGGGAGGAACAACTTATTAAACCGAGGAACGGTGGTGCCTTATTAAACATGGGGAGGAACAACTTATTAAACCGAGGGAACGGCGGTGCCTTATTAAACATGGGGAGGAACAACTTATTAAACCGAGGGAACGGCGGTGCCTTATTAAACATGGGGAGGAACAACTTATTAAACCGGGGGAACGGTGGTGCCTTATTAAACATGGGGAGGAACAACTTATTAAACCGAGGGAACGGTGGTGCCTTATTAAACATGGGGAGGAACAACTTATTAAACCGGGGGAACGGTGGTGCCTTATTAAACATGGGGAGGAACAACTTATTAAACCGAGGGAACGGTGGTGCCTTATTAAACATGGGGAGGAACAACTTATTAAACCGGGGGAACGGTGGTGCCTTATTAAACATGGGGAGGAACAACTTATTAAACCGGGGGAACGGTGGTGCCTTATTAAACATGGGGAGGAACAACTTATTAAACCGAGGGAACGGTGGTGCCTTATTAAACATGGGGAGGAACAACTTATTAAACCGGGGGAACGGTGGTGCCTTATTAAACATGGGGAGGAACAACTTATTAAACTGGGGGAACGGTGGTGCCTTATTAAACATGGGGAGGAACAACTTATTAAACTGGGGGAACGGTGGTGCCTTATTAAACATGGGGAGGAACAACTTATTAAACTGGGGGAACGGTGGTGCCTTATTAAACATGGGGAGGAACAACTTATTAAACCGGGGGAACGGCGGTGCCTTATTAAACATGGGGAGGAACAACTTATTAAACCGGGGGAACGGCGGTGCCATATTAAACATGGGGAGGAACAACTTATTAAACCGAGGGAACGGTGGTGCCTTATTAAACATGGGGAGGAACAACTTATTAAACTGGGGGAACGGTGGTGCCTTATTAAACATGGGGAGGAACAACTTATTAAACCGGGGGAACGGTGGTGCCTTATTAAACATGGGGAGGAACAACTTATTAAACCGGGGGAACGGTGGTGCCTTATTAAACATGGGGAGGAACAACTTATTAAACCGAGGGAACGGTGGTGCCTTATTAAACATGGGGAGGAACAACTTATTAAACCGAGGGAACGGTGGTGCCTTATTAAACATGGGGAGGAACAACTTATTAAACCGGGGGAACGGTGGTGCCTTATTAAACATGGGGAGGAACAACTTATTAAACCGGGGGAACGGCGGTGCCTTATTAAACATGGGGAGGAACAACTTATTAAACCGAGGGAACGGCGGTGCCTTATTAAACATGGGGAGGAACAACTTATTAAACCGGGGGAACGGTGGTGCCTTATTAAACATGGGGAGGAACAACTTATTAAACCGGGGGAACGGTGGTGCCTTATTAAACATGGGGAGGAACAACTTATTAAACCGGGGGAACGGTGGTGCCTTATTAAACATGGGGAGGAACAACTTATTAAACCGGGGGAACGGTGGTGCCTTATTAAACATGGGGAGGAACAACTTATTAAACTGGGGGAACGGTGGTGCCTTATTAAACATGGGGAGGAACAACTTATTAAACCGAGGGAACGGTGGTGCCTTATTAAACATGGGGAGGAACAACTTATTAAACCGGGGGAACGGTGGTGCCTTATTAAACATGGGGAGGAACAACTTATTAAACCGGGGAACGGTGGTGCCTTATTAAACATGGGGAGGAACAACTTATTAAACCGGGGAACGGTGGTGCCTTATTAAACATGGGGAGGAACAACTTATTAAACCGGGGGAACGGTGGTGCCTTATTAAACATGGGGAGGAACAACTTATTAAACCGGGGAACGGTGGTGCCTTATTAAACATGGGGAGGAACAACTTATTAAACCGGGGGAACGGTGGTGCCTTATTAAACATGGGGAGGAACGGCGACTTAATAAACTGAGGGAGGAACAAATTAGCTACTAAACTGAGGGAACGACTTACAAAATAAAGAAAATGTCTGTAAATATTACTCCTCTACCATAAAACATGAGGTGCAAGAAACCTGAAACACTCCTGCCTGCTGTAAACGGAGGGTGATGGTAAAAACAGAGCAGGCTAGCTAACAGGGCTACAGCCTGAGCATAGCAGAGGCTAAGCTAAGCTAAGCTAAGCTAAGGAACCCATTCTACACTATGGAGCGCTAGCTAGCCTAGCCTAGCCTAGCTTAGCTTAGCTTAGCATGCTTGGTCACACACTCTTCAGCTCGCCACCTCTTCAGCGTCCAGCTGGTCAGCCCAGGCTAGTGCCCCGTGTTAGAGGGCGGCTGGCGGGCTGGTGCCTCATGCTAACGCCGGCTCCATACTGCCAGGCCTTCGGTAGCTGTAACTGTGGCAACGACACTCTTGCCTGTTTTGGGCCAAACCAACCTCCCCAAAACACGACCAGCCGACACCGCCGTCCTTCATAAAGGATAGAAATGGCCTTCTCTGTGGTTTTTAGCTCCAAATCGCCCTTAAATGCAGTAAAAGCTGCGTGCGCGAGCTGCTCTCCCTGCGTGTGACTGCTCCTCACTCACTGCTCTCACATCCACGTGCCCGGGCTGCGCGAGGAGCCGGCTGCTGTTTACGCGCTGCGGAGCCGCTTAACTCCGCTAAAAGACGCTGAAGTCGCGTAACCGCGGCCGTCGGAGTCCGCACGCATGACAAGCAAGCGAACGGAGCGTGTTTCAGGCGCGTGAGAGCCGCGGTCTCACCTGCTTCTCCGTCAGACTCCGGTGTTTTGAAGCGCTGCGGCTTCCGTGGCCGCGCGAGGAAAATGGTTGGCCAACTGTGAGCTAGCGCTGGGAGCCGTCTCCCACAGCGCGCCTGGAGGCCCAGCGGCCCACAGTCCTCAGGAGCCTCCAGGCCCCTGAAACATGGCAGTGCTCTCGGGCTCTAATGCAGGACTGAAGGAGACAGGCTGTTCATGGGTAATTATGTCCCACAGCTTTAATTATTCATGAATAATTATTGGACATTGGGACATATGGGACACTGTAAAGTATTATTGGTCAAATTATTGGGACACTGTGTTGGGTGTTATAGGACACTGATGGGTGCCGTGACGTGGTGAGTTAGGTATTATGAGAAACTGTGTTATGGGACACTGTGTTTGGTATTGTGACAGTGGGTTGGGTATTATGACAGTGGGTTGGGTATTATGACAGTGGGTTGGGTGTTATGGGACATCATGTTGGGTATTATGACAGTGTGTTGGTATTATGACACATTGTGTTAGGTGTTATGGGACACTGTGTTTGGTATTGTGACAGTGTGTTGGGTATTATGACACAGTGTGTTAGGTGTTATGAGACGTCATGTTTGGTATTGTGACAGTGTGTTGGGTATTATGACACGGTGTGTTAGGTGTTATGAGACGTCATGTTTGGTATTATGACAGTGTGTTGGGTATTATGACACGGTGTGTTAGGTGTTATGAGACGTCATGTTTGGTATTGTGACAGTGTGTTGGGTATTATGACACGGTGTGTTAGGTGTTATGAGACGTCATGTTTGGTATTATGACAGTGTGTTGGGTATTATGACACGGTGTGTTAGGTGTTATGAGACGTCATGTTTGGTATTGTGACAGTGTGTTGGGTATTATGACACGGTGTGTTAGGTGTTATGAGACGTCATGTTTGGTATTGTGACAGTGTGTTGGGTATTATGACACGGTGTGTTAGGTGTTATGAGACGTCATGTTTGGTATTATGACAGTGTGTTGGGTATTATGACACGGTGTGTTAGGTGTTATGAGACGTCATGTTTGGTATTATGACAGTGTGTTGGGTATTATGACACGGTGTGTTAGGTGTTATGAGACGTCATGTTTGGTATTATGACAGTGTGTTGGGTATTATGACACGGTGTGTTAGGTGTTATGGGACGTCATGTTGAGTATTGTGACAGTGTGTTGAGTATTATGGCACGGTGTGTTAGGTGTTATGAGACGTCATGTTTGGTATTATGACAGTGTGTTGAGTATTATGACACAGTGTGTTAGGTGTTATGAGACGTCATGTTTGGTATTGTGACAGTGTGTTGGGTATTATGACACGGTGTGTTAGGTGTTATGAGACGTCATGTTTGGTATTATGACAGTGTGTTGGGTATTATGACACGGTGTGTTAGGTGTTATGAGACGTCATGTTTGGTATTGTGACAGTGTGTTGGGTATTATGACACGGTGTGTTAGGTGTTATGAGACGTCATGTTTGGTATTATGACAGTGTGTTGGGTATTATGACACGGTGTGTTAGGTGTTATGAGACGTCATGTTTGGTATTATGACAGTGTGTTGGGTATTATGACACGGTGTGTTAGGTGTTATGAGACGTCATGTTTGGTATTGTGACAGTGTGTTGGGTATTATGACACGGTGTGTTAGGTGTTATGAGACGTCATGTTTGGTATTATGACAGTGTGTTGGGTATTATGACACGGTGTGTTAGGTGTTATGAGACGTCATGTTTGGTATTATGACAGTGTGTTGGGTATTATGACACAGTGTGTTAGGTGTTATGGGACGTCATGTTGAGTATTGTGACAGTGTGTTGAGTATTATGGCACGGTGTGTTAGGTGTTATGAGACGTCATGTTTGGTATTATGACAGTGTGTTGAGTATTATGACACAGTGTGTTAGGTGTTATGAGACGTCATGTTTGGTATTGTGACAGTGTGTTGGGTATTATGACACGGTGTGTTAGGTGTTATGAGACGTCATGTTTGGTATTATGACAGTGTGTTGGGTATTATGACACGGTGTGTTAGGTGTTATGAGACGTCATGTTTGGTATTGTGACAGTGTGTTGGGTATTATGACACGGTGTGTTAGGTGTTATGAGACGTCATGTTTGGTATTATGACAGTGTGTTGGGTATTATGACACGGTGTGTTAGGTGTTATGAGACGTCATGTTTGGTATTATGACAGTGTGTTGGGTATTATGACACGGTGTGTTAGGTGTTATGAGACGTCATGTTTGGTATTGTGACAGTGTGTTGGGTATTATGACACGGTGTGTTAGGTGTTATGAGACGTCATGTTTGGTATTATGACAGTGTGTTGGGTATTATGACACGGTGTGTTAGGTGTTATGAGACGTCATGTTTGGTATTATGACAGTGTGTTGGGTATTATGACACAGTGTGTTAGGTGTTATGGGACGTCATGTTGAGTATTGTGACAGTGTGTTGGGTATTATGACACAGTGTGTTAGGTGTTATGAGACGTCATGTTTGGTATTATGACAGTGTGTTGGGTATTATGACACGGTGTGTTAGGTGTTATGAGACGTCATGTTTGGTATTGTGACAGTGTGTTGGGTATTATGACACAGTGTGTTAGGTGTTATGGGACGTCATGTTGAGTATTGTGACAGTGTGTTGGGTATTATGACACAGTGTGTTAGGTGTTATGGGACACCATGTTTGGTATTGTGACAGTGTGTTGGTATTATGGCACAGTGTGTTAGGTGTTATGGGACACCATGTTTGGTATTGTGACAGTGTGTTGGGTATTATGGCACGGTGTGTTAGGTGTAATGGGACATCATGTTGAGTATTGTGACAGTGTGTTGGGTATTATGGCACAGTGTGTTAGGTGTTATGGGACACTGTGTTTGGTATTGTGACAGTGTGTTGGGTATTAAGGCACGGTGTGTTAGGTGTTATGGAACGTCATGTTTGGTATTGTGACAGTGTGTTGGTATTATGGCACGGTGTGTTAGGTGTTATGGGACGTCATGTTTGGTATTGTGACAGTGTGTTGGGTATTATGGCACGGTGTGTTAGGTGTTATGGGACACTGTGTTTGGTATTGTGACAGTGTGTTGGGTATTATGGCACGGTGTGTTAGGTTTAATGGAACACTGTTCAATTTTAGGCACGGTGTGTTAGGTATTATGAGACACTGTGTTGGTATTAAGGGACACTCAGTATTATGCGGCATTGTGTTAGGTATTAGACACAGTGTGTTTGGCATAATGGGATACTGTGTTAAGTGTTGGACACAGTGTGTTAGGTATTATGGGACACTGTTGGGTGTGCTTGGTATTATGGGACATTATGTTGGTATTAGACACGGTGTGTTAGGTGTTATGGGACACTGTGTTTGGTATTGTGACAGTGTGTTGGGTATTATGGCACGGTGTGTTAGGTTTAATGGAACACTGTTCAATTTTAGACACAGTGTGTTAGGTATTATGAGACACTGTGTTGGTATTAAGGGACGCTAAGTATTATGCAGCATTGTGTTAGGTATTAGACACAGTGTGTTTGGTATAATGGGATACTGTGTTAAGTGTTAGACACAGTGTGTTAGGTATTATGGGACACTGTTGGGTGTGCTTGGTATTATGGGACATTATGTTGGTATTAGACACAGTGTGTTAGGTATTACGGGACACTGCTGGGTGTGCTTAGTATTATGGGACATTGTGTTGATATTAGACACAGTGTGTTAGGTATTACGGGACACTGCTGGGTGTGCTTAGTATTATGGGACATTGTGTTTGGTATTAGACACAGTGTGTTAGGTATTACGGGACACTGCTGGGTGTGCTTAGTATTATGGGACATTGTGTTTGGTATTAGACACAGTGTGTTAGGTATTACGGGACACTGCTGGGTGTGCTTAGTATTATGGGACATTGTGTTGATATTAGACACAGTGTGTTAGGTATTACGGGACACTGCTGGGTGTGCTTAGTATTATGGGACATTGTGTTGATATTAGACACAGTGTGTTAGGTATTACGGGACACTGTTGGGTGTGTTGGGTATTATGGGACACTGTGTTGGGATTAGACACAGTGTGTTAGGTATTACGGGACACTGTTGGGTGTGTTAGGTATTATGGGATATTGTGTTGGAATTAGACACAGTGTGTTAGGTATTACGGGACACTGCTGGGTGTGCTTAGTATTATGGGATATTGTGTTGATATTAGACACAGTGTGTTAGGTATTACGGGACACTGTTGGGTGTGTTGGGTATTATGGGACACTGTGTTGGGATTAGACACAGTGTGTTAGGCATTACGGGACACTGCTGGGTGTGCTTAGTATTATGGGACATTGTGTTGATATTAGACACAGTGTGTTAGGTATTACGGGACACTGTTGGGTGTGTTAGGTATTATGGGATATTGTGTTGGAATTAGACACAGTGTGTTAGGTATTACGGGACACTGCTGGGTGTGCTTAGTATTATGGGATATTGTGTTGATATTAGACACAGTGTGTTAGGTATTACGGGACACTGCTGGGTGTGCTTATTATTATGGGACATTGTGTTGATATTAGACACAGTGTGTTAGGTATTACGGGACACTGTTGGGTGTGTTGGGTATTATGGGACACTGTGTTGGGATTAGACACAGTGTGTTAGGTATTACGGGACACTGTTGGGTGTGTTAGGTATTATGGGATATTGTGTTGGAATTAGACACAGTGTGTTAGGTATTACGGGACACTGCTGGGTGTGCTTAGTATTATGGGACATTGTGTTGATATTAGACACAGTGTGTTAGGTATTACGGGACACTGCTGGGTGTGCTTAGTATTATGGGATATTGTGTTGATATTAGACACAGTGTGTTAGGTATTACGGGACACTGTTGGGTGTGTTGGGTATTATGGGACACTGTGTTGGGATTAGACACAGTGTGTTAGGCATTACGGGACACTGCTGGGTGTGCTTAGTATTATGGGACATTGTGTTGATATTAGACACAGTGTGTTAGGTATTACGGGACACTGTTGGGTGTGTTAGGTATTATGGGATATTGTGTTGGAATTAGACACAGTGTGTTAGGTATTACGAGACACTGCTGGGTGTGCTTAGTATTATGGGATATTGTGTTGATATTAGACACAGTGTGTTAGGTATTACGGGACACTGCTGGGTGTGCTTATTATTATGGGACATTGTGTTGATATTAGACACAGTGTGTTAGGTATTACGGGACACTGTTGGGTGTGTTGGGTATTATGGGACACTGTGTTGGGATTAGACACAGTGTGTTAGGTATTACGGGACACTGTTGGGTGTGTTAGGTATTATGGGATATTGTGTTGGAATTAGACACAGTGTGTTAGGTATTACGGGACACTGCTGGGTGTGCTTAGTATTATGGGATATTGTGTTGATATTAGACACAGTGTGTTAGGTATTACGGGACACTGTTGGGTGTGTTGGGTATTATGGGACACTGTGTTGGGATTAGACACAGTGTGTTAGGCATTACGGGACACTGCTGGGTGTGCTTAGTATTATGGGACATTGTGTTGATATTAGACACAGTGTGTTAGGTATTACGGGACACTGTTGGGTGTGTTAGGTATTATGGGATATTGTGTTGGAATTAGACACAGTGTGTTAGGTATTACGGGACACTGCTGGGTGTGCTTAGTATTATGGGATATTGTGTTGATATTAGACACAGTGTGTTAGGTATTACGGGACACTGTTGGGTGTGTTGGGTATTATGGGACACTGTGTTGGGATTAGACACAGTGTGTTAGGCATTACGGGACACTGCTGGGTGTGCTTAGTATTATGGGACATTGTGTTGATATTAGACACAGTGTGTTAGGTATTACGGGACACTGTTGGGTGTGTTAGGTATTATGGGATATTGTGTTGGAATTAGACACAGTGTGTTAGGTATTACGGGACACTGCTGGGTGTGCTTAGTATTATGGGATATTGTGTTGATATTAGACACAGTGTGTTAGGTATTACGGGACACTGCTGGGTGTGCTTATTATTATGGGACATTGTGTTGATATTAGACACAGTGTGTTAGGTATTACGGGACACTGTTGGGTGTGTTGGGTATTATGGGACACTGTGTTGGGATTAGACACAGTGTGTTAGGTATTACGGGACACTGTTGGGTGTGTTAGGTATTATGGGATATTGTGTTGGAATTAGACACAGTGTGTTAGGTATTACGGGACACTGCTGGGTGTGCTTAGTATTATGGGACATTGTGTTGATATTAGACACAGTGTGTTAGGTATTACGGGACACTGCTGGGTGTGCTTAGTATTATGGGATATTGTGTTGATATTAGACACAGTGTGTTAGGTATTACGGGACACTGTTGGGTGTGTTGGGTATTATGGGACACTGTGTTGGGATTAGACACAGTGTGTTAGGCATTACGGGACACTGCTGGGTGTGCTTAGTATTATGGGACATTGTGTTGATATTAGACACAGTGTGTTAGGTATTACGGGACACTGTTGGGTGTGTTAGGTATTATGGGATATTGTGTTGGAATTAGACACAGTGTGTTAGGTATTACGAGACACTGCTGGGTGTGCTTAGTATTATGGGATATTGTGTTGATATTAGACACAGTGTGTTAGGTATTACGGGACACTGCTGGGTGTGCTTATTATTATGGGACATTGTGTTGATATTAGACACAGTGTGTTAGGTATTACGGGACACTGTTGGGTGTGTTGGGTATTATGGGACACTGTGTTGGGATTAGACACAGTGTGTTAGGTATTACGGGACACTGTTGGGTGTGTTAGGTATTATGGGATATTGTGTTGGAATTAGACACAGTGTGTTAGGTATTACGGGACACTGCTGGGTGTGCTTAGTATTATGGGATATTGTGTTGATATTAGACACAGTGTGTTAGGTATTACGGGACACTGTTGGGTGTGTTGGGTATTATGGGACACTGTGTTGGGATTAGACACAGTGTGTTAGGTATTACGGGACACTGTTGGGTGTGTTAGGTATTATGGGACACTGTGTTGGAATTAGACAGTGTGTTAGGCATTACGGGACACTGCTGGGTGTGCTTAGTATTATGGGACATTGTGTTGATATTAGACACAGTGTGTTAGGTATTACGGGACACTGTTGGGTGTGTTAGGTATTATGGGACACTGTGTTGGAATTAGACACAGTGTGTTAGGCATTACGGGACACTGCTGGGTGTGCTTAGTATTATGGGACATTGTGTTTGGTATTAGACACAGTGTGTTAGGTATTACGGGACACTGCTGGATGTGCTTAGTATTATGGGACATTGTGTTGATATTAGACACAGTGTGTTAGGTATTACGGGACACTGTTGGGTGTGTTAGGTATTATGGGACACTGTGTTGGAATTAGACACAGTGTGTTAGGCATTACGGGACACTGCTGGGTGTGCTTAGTATTATGGGACATTGTGTTGATATTAGACACAGTGTGTTAGGTATTACGGGACACTGTTGGGTGTGTTAGGTATTATGGGACACTGTGTTGGAATTAGACACAGTGTGTTAGGCATTACGGGACACTGTTGGGTGTGCTTAGTATTATGGGACATTGTGTTTGGTATTAGACACAGTGTGTTAGGTATTACGGGACACTGCTGGGTGTGCTTAGTATTATGGGACATTGTGTTGATATTAGACACAGTGTGTTAGGTATTACGGGACACTGCTGGGTGTGCTTAGTATTATGGGATATTGTGTTGATATTAGACACAGTGTGTTAGGTATTACGGGACACTGCTGGGTGTGCTTAGTATTATGGGATATTGTGTTGGAATTAGACACAGAGTGTTGGGTATTACGGGACACTGCTGGGTGTGCTTAGTATTATGGGACATTGTGTTGATATTAGACACAGTGTGTTAGGTATTACGGGACACTGCTGGGTGTGCTTAGTATTATGGGATATTGTGTTGGAATTAGACACAGTGTGTTAGGTATTATGGGACACTGCTGGGTGTGCTTAGTATTATGGGATATTGTGTTGGAATTAGACACAGTGTGTTAGGTATTACGGGACACTGCTGGGTGTGCTTAGTATTATGGGATATTGTGTTGATATTAGACACAGTGTGTTAGGTATTACGGGACACTGCTGGGTGTGCTTAGTATTATGGGACATTGTGTTGATATTAGACACAGTGTGTTAGGTATTACGGGACACTGCTGGGTGTGCTTAGTATTATGGGACATTGTGTTGATATTAGACACAGTGTGTTAGGTATTACGGGACACTGCTGGGTGTGCTTAGTATTATGGGACATTGTGTTGATATTAGACACAGTGTGTTAGGTATTACGGGACACTGCTGGGTGTGCATAGTATTATGGGACATTGTGTTGATATTAGAC
Source organism: Salminus brasiliensis (assembly GCF_030463535.1). Taxonomy (NCBI): domain Eukaryota; kingdom Metazoa; phylum Chordata; class Actinopteri; order Characiformes; family Bryconidae; genus Salminus; species Salminus brasiliensis. The sequence continues at coordinate 3,324,521 of NC_132901.1, forward strand.
ACAGTGTGTTAGGTATTACGGGACACTGCTGGGTGTGCTTAGTATTATGGGACATTGTGTTGATATTAGACACAGTGTGTTAGGTATTACGGGACACTGCTGGGTGTGCATAGTATTATGGGACATTGTGTTGATATTAGACACAGTGTGTTAGGTATTACGGGACACTGCTGGGTGTGCTTAGTATTATGGGACATTGTGTTGATATTAGACACAGTGTGTTAGGTATTACGGGACACTGCTGGGTGTGCTTAGTATTATGGGACATTGTGTTGATATTAGACACAGTGTGTTAGGTATTACGGGACACTGCTGGGTGTGCTTAGTATTATGGGACATTGTGTTGATATTAGACACAGTGTGTTAGGTATTACGGGACACTGTTGGGTGTGTTGGGTATTATGGGACACTGTGTTGGGATTAGACACAGTGTGTTAGGTATTACGGGACACTGTTGGGTGTGCTTAGTATTATGGGACATTGTGTTGATATTAGACACAGTGTGTTAGGTATTACGGGACACTGCTGGGTGTGCTTAGTATTATGGGACATTGTGTTGATATTAGACACAGTGTGTTAGGTATTATGGGACACTGCTGGGTGTGTTAGGTATTATGGGACATTGTGTTGATATTAGACACAGTGTGTTAGGTATTACGGGACACTGTTGGGTGTGTTGGGTATTATGGGACAATGTGTTGGGATTAGACACAGTGTGTTAGGTATTACAGGGCACTGTGTTGGGTGTTAAGACATAGTGTGTCAGGTATTATGGGGTGATATCCTGGATATGGGTGCTAGCTAACGTGCATCACAAGCCTGCTAGCGCTGAGAATCTCAGTGTATGCTAATAAAGGTGAAATATTAAAGGTGATATTTCTTTGGCATGAAATAAATAATAGTATTCATAAACTTATCTAAATATTTCATAGGAATAAGCGTGTGTGTGTGTGTGTGTGTGTGATCTTTCATACGGGCCTATGTGGGTGTGTGTGTACCCTATCAGATCCTGAGCATGAGCCTCAGCGACAGATGGAAGCTCCATGTCTGAATGCCATCTGATTTTTCTAAGGACGTCTCCATGCGTGTCAGTGGCAAAAAAAGGCCATCAATGGGGTGGATTGTTGTCTTTGGAAAGGTTACATTTCCCCAATTGACGCTGGGAAAAAGTCGGCCACGGTTATCTCTTACTGGAAAAGTCCGCCGCGATGAGCGACTTTAGCTAGAATGAGCGACTAACCGCGCTAGCCGGCATTGTTTTAAAGAGAGGCGGAAACCCGGCCGGATCCAAGCCCAGCGGGGTGTTGAAGATGGAGTGGAGGCGTTGCGAGCTCTTTCCAATCTCGCATTCCGCGAGGATGTTCTGCATGAGGAAGATTTTTCATTTGGGAAATCAACTCAAATGGCCACCCTCCCAACCCCCAAAACGCACCGATGCTGCTGTGGATGCCTCAATGCTATTGAAGTGTAACATTGACCCTCACTGTGCTCTGATCGACTATTTGGGCATACGATTATCATGGAAGTGATAGTTATATGTCTATTTAGATGCTATATAGCGTCTTAATAGCTATATTGGGGGATACGGGGGGGGGTATGTTTCAACCTGGTAGGACAGATGAAACCGTGAAGATATCCACACCTTCTGAGGCTAGCATAAAGCTACTCTGCCGTTCTTACAAGAAAACCTCACGCTTTCTCATTTGCACAGTTCGTCCCACCATTACTTTAATAAAGTTGATTAGCTGGAGTTGGTGTCTTTAGTTTTGCACTGGCGCTACGAGGCTAATGTAGCTAGCAAGCCATGGAAACTGCATCCAAGCAGGCCTCAAAGCACGTCATGGTGTTAATCAATATAACTGATAACAACAGTGACGTATTATTATGAAAACGAATGAAAAGGATGTAGCATAGCTAAAATTAGCGGTGGTTTTATTTTTGCCTGTGATTATTAAGTAGCTGTTAGTTAGCTATGCTAACGTAGCTCTGAAGAAATGGTAAAGAAACTGTTGGATACGTATAAAAAATAAAGGACAAATGTTTCAATTCTCTGTTTAGTAGCAGAATTATAATAATAATAATAATAATTATAATTATGTAGTAGCATTAGCTGGTCTGGTGTTAGCTTCTGAGTTCCACCTGTTTAACTTAGCTACGTTAACGTAGCTCTGAAGAAATCGTAAAGAAGCAGATCGGCTACGTTTACAAATTAAGGGACAAAATGTAACATTTTCTGTTTAGTAGTAGAATTAGATGATGATAATAATAATAATATTAATAATAATAATAGTTATGTAGTAGCATTAGCTGGTCTTGTGTTAGCTAGCTACGTTAACGTAGCTCTGAAGAAATCGTAAAGAAGCAGATCGGCTACATTTACAAATTAAGGGACAAAATGTAACAATTTCTGTTTAGTAGTAGAATTAGATGATGATAATAATAATAATATTAATAATAATAGTTATGTAGTAGCATTAGCTGGTCTTGTGTTAGCTAGCTACGTTAACTTAGCTCTGAAGAAACAGTAAAGAAGCCAATCGGCTATATTTGAATGAAGGGACCGAATTTTAAATGAGCCGTTTAGTAATAGAATCGGATGATAATACTTATGTATTGGTATTAGCTGCTTTGATGTTAGCTTTGTTAGTTACATTAGCCTCGTAGCTAAAATAGCAATCTGCAGACCTCCAACACGCCTTAGCTGTTCAGCTACGTTTAGGGTATGGATAAATAGTGTAGATTTGCTGTTTAGTCGTCGAATCCGATGAATAATTCTTCCATATTAGCATTAGCTGCTCTGTTAGCTTCTGGTTTCTACTTGTTTGCTGTATTAGCCTCGTAACTCTGCCTTAGCTCATCAGGTATGTTTTGGGTGAGGGATCGGTTGTATAAATGTGCTTTTTAAAGTAAAAATCAGATAATAATAATAATAATAATAATAATGATGTAGTAGTGCTAGCTGGTCTGGTGTTAGCTTTGTTAGTTACATTAGCCTCGTAGCTTTGCCACAAGGCTAAAGAAGCGACCTGCAGACCTCAAACGTACCTCAGCTAATCAGCTACGTCTGGGGGTTAATTTTGGGCGTAGATTTGCTGTTTAGTAGTCGAATCTGATCAATTTTTCTAACATATTAGTAGTAGCTGCTCTGGTCTTTGCTACAATAATGTCTTAGCTCTGGAGATATGCTTAAGAAGCAGGTTGAAGACCTCAAACAGGTCTTAAATAATATATAACCAAAGAGAAACCACTAATTCAAGAAGAAGAGGAGTCTTGTTTAGTTTATATAGCCTAGCCTAGCCTAGCCTAGCCTAGCTCAACCCAGGGTTGAGACTATAGTGCCAGCTCCGTGCTCAATCCCAGACTACAGGATCTTCTTCCGTTGTAAAATGAGACTGCATGGTTATTTGTGGCTGAATGCGTCGTTAGTGAAATGTTTGGGTCTCTCGCGGAGGCCCAGTTTGACCCCTGCGTGTCACTACACGTCACATGGGGTTCGGGAACAAAAACCCTCGCTGCGAAACCTCATGTCCTCTTTTGTTTGGCCTGGTGCTGCGCCAAATGTTTACACCCAGGTTTACAAGGCCCAGGGCCGACGGGCCCGACTTCAGGGCTGTCTGCATACACACACACACACACACACACACACACACACACACTCCATTCAATCTGACACAGCTCATTATTTACAAGGGCGCGTTTTATGAAGCCCATATTATGAACAAGGGGCTTGCTCTACGGGCAAAAGGCCAATTAATACCCGTGAATCCTGCCATTCCACGAATTCTAGAAACACCGAGGCCTGTTTTTAATGTCAAATTGATACTGATTGATTGATTTTAGTGCTTATATAGATTATTAGTTTTTTTGTTACCTTTTGTTTTTCAGAAGGTTCTTGCAATGTTCTGGATGTTTATTGGATCAAGGCCTTTACTAAAGAACCCTCGCAGCACCTTTGTTCATTCCAGATCATGTTCTATTAATCAAAAAAACACATTTTCTGCCACTTATAATATCTCAATTATTCATCCCACGGCTCGGAAGAAATTCCACACTCTCGGAAAATAAAAATGCACGTGATGCATTTTGTAAGCAAGGCCCCTCATGTTGTCCTCGCCATGTTAAAACCACCCAGTCAGCCAGGCTTTCTTACGTCATGTGTGTATAACAGTGGTGCTGTGAATCACAGAGTGTCTTATACCATGTCTTATTCCTAAAGAGCATTTGAAGCATGTCATAAGAGCTCCTATTAATGACCGAATGAAGCGGTAGCTTCTTACAAAAGGCGTGATTTGGACTTAATAAACTGAACTGAACCATAAAATTCAACATTAAAACGATTTCGATCAGCCAGCCGATCATCAGCAAGCTAGCGCTGCTAGTTACTGAATCGAGGACAATTAGAGCCGATATGGGATTGTCTTATGCGTCTGTGAGGGGCTCGCCAAACTAAAATGAACCATTCAATGGACGTGAAGCGGCCAGGAGGCCGTCGGTCAACTAGCAAGAGTTAGCAGGAGCTAGTTACTGAATCAGGGCCACAGTTTACAGATACACAGTTTTTGCTACATGATCTTTGTTACGCTTCTGCGACAGGCGTACCAAGCTAAAGCTAGCGAGAGCGAGTGGCTAAACCAAGGCCGCATTAATACAGCTGGCAGTGTTAGCATGCTTCTAGACACTATATTTGTATATATATCTGTTTATTTGGTTTGATTTGTTTCTGGGAAGCTAAAATGAAGGTTAGCGGTGAGTTATTAGGAGCTGGGCGCTGAATCAGGGCCAAAAGAATAGAGCTGAACAATGCTGGACATGCTAGGCCTAGGCTCGGCTGTGCTCGCTACAGTTAGCAGGTTTGTGGTATGCGTTTAGTCACTGTGTGTTTTTAGGCTTCTGCGATGGGCTGAGCGAACCACAGTTAAACCCTAAACCACTGTGAAGCAGCCAGTGAGGAATCACAGACCAGCGAGGGCTAGCAGGGCTAGTCACTGAACCAAGACAGCACCCTGAACCTCGGCGGCGCGGCCTCCTCTCTCTGAGCGCTGGGAGCTCTGGTGTGTCTCTGTGTGATGGACTGATTGCTCTTGTTTTTTTAATTGAACTGAATGTTTTTTTCTCCACAGGTTTAATAAAGTCTTCGGCTGGATTTGGCCGCCGGCTCCCTTCTTTCTTTTCTTTTCTTTTCTTTTTTTAATTTTTTTTTTTTAGCCCAAACCAAAAAGACAAGGCGGCTGAATGGAAAACAGCCTCATTAATGCTTGTTGGTTTTTTTGTTGTTTTGTTTTCTATTTATTTGTTTACTTATTGTTTTAATTGTCCGCTTTGCTTCCTGCGTCTCGGTCTAACGCAATTATTTCCGGTTCCGCCCGGGCAGCGCGGCCAATAAGGCGCCGCGCTTTAATTACATTATTAATGCAATTAAGAGGAAATAAATAAACAAACAAACAAATAAACAACGAGGAGGGAAACACGGAGCAGGGAGGAGACTGTAGGCGACATGAGACGGTGGAATTGGTCTGAATTGCTTTTCGTCTGAATTCTGTTTTGCATTTTAAAAGGAGTTTTATTGATTGATTTATTTATTTATTTATTTATTGAGATAATTTATTTATTTATTTATTTTTTATTGAGATAATTTAGGAAATTAACCCACTGCTTTTTAAATCGGCCTGACTGTGTGTGGGCTTTAATTGAGGGTTTATTTAAATGACTAATTTATTTAATTTAAAAAAGAAATTGTCAAAAGGCAAATATCAATTATTATTATTATTATTATTATTATTATATTTGTTTATTATTTATTTTCAATTGCTTGACCATACAGCAGCCTGTGTAATTTCTATATTTACCACAATATCGATGTATTACTGCTAAATTAAATTTCTGGAAAAATTGTAGTGAATCCAGGCAGCGTTTATAAGAGCTAAATTCCTAATAAACAAACAAACAAACAAACAAACAAACAAATTAATCAATCAAAGATGTCCGGCCTGGTGATTAAAGGTAAAACGTAAACCGGGCCGCAGTGGTTTGGTCGGGGGTGAGCAGCGGGTTCTCCTGCTGGACAGACCGACCTGAGGGCTTCACGTGTAGCTGAGGAGAGTGTCCGAGAGGCTGGGCAGGGTGTGGGCAGTGCTCACCGACCGACCGGCCGACCGACCGACCGACTGGACATTGCTGTGAGTTTGATGGAAGCCTCCTGGGGACCAGTGTCATATTTGGTACTGCCATCAGATCCAGTGCTTTGACCACTGCGCCCCTGACCACCACGATGCCGGTACCGCAGCCTGGCAACAGCATCCCAGAATAGTCCTATTCTGACTGCTCCTTCCCAGTCCGGCACCACCATCCCAGTCCCCCAACACTACAAACCAGTACCACCACCACCACCGCCCCAGTGTGCCACCGCAATCCCAATTCAGTACAACCCCAATCCGGGACAATCTGCCCACCAGTCCGGCACCACCTTCACCACCAGTACGACCCCCACCCTCGGGCTCCCTTAGCAGAACCACGTCTACCGCCCGCACAGTCTGCCGGTGGACCCGCCCGCGCGTGTCTGGGTTCTGCCCCCGGGCGCGAGCCCACACGGCGGTGTGAAACTCAGAGCTGTGGTGATTCACTGAAGTTCCCCCACCCGCGCGCGCGCCTCGTCCTGCGTTTAAACTCCGCTAATTAAATGAGTGACCCCGGGCTCGTGTATCTGCTCTGACCCCCACGGCCCGCGTCATTTTAAGCGAATATGATCTCGAGCTTCATTATTCAGCCTCTCAGCGGCGCTGAGTGGAGCGCGCGACTAAAGGGGGCCAAGCATTTCTGCTGTTTCCACTTTTTCAGCCCGCGCGCGAGCAGGACAGCGGTCAGGGCAAATGGGGGCACGCACACAAATTATTATTATTATTATTATTATTATTATTATTATGTAATAGTGCATTATTTTATAATATAAAACATATATTATTATTATTATTATCCAATACAATTTGCTAAAAGTAATTTTACATACAATTTCATATTTAAATGTCTAAAATTGACAGAAAGTTTGAGTAATTTATAAAGAAACAGCTTTAACACATTTTTTTAATTTGACCAAAGATGTCAGGGTTGTTTGAGATCTATAATATAATTCATTAAAAATAAATTAGAATTACAAATACGATAGAAATTTAATTTAAGAACACAACTGCATGTAGGCTATTTTTTTTTCTTTTTAGATAACGCATCATTTCTTGTAATATATGTTAAATAAATAATAAATAATTCGATTAAGTATAAATGTATTAATACATTTATATTTAATTACATTTTAATAAAGTTAAAAAAGCTTACTAACTATGTATAATTATGTAATTATATACAAATATATACTTGTTTTATATTAGTTTTGTATATATTCTGAGAAACTGTAAAAAAAAAAAAAAACGATGAAACAAACCAACAGCCACCAACCGAACAAATATAAATGAAGCAATACGGAATACCTAACATCGAGGTATTATTATTATTATTATTATTATTATTATCCACGTAATGTTCTAATATCATTTTAATAATAAATGCATAAAAACACGGGTAGTTTTCTAGTGTGGTTTGTACTACAGTCAGATTTCCCCTCATGATCTAAAACCCTAAACCGGTCCCTGTGATCGCCTGTGATATTACAGTCGTGTCCACTCACCAGTAAGGGGATTCTCCATCCCAGTCAACCCACACTAGTCTTTTATTATCGTGCCTATGTTCACTCTGTGTGATCAGGCTGCTCGGAGTGCAATAAGCGGCCACGCGGAGAGTGCGCTGAACCTCACTCCTACACACACTCGGGTTTTAGTAAAGCATTACTTAACAACACACACACACACACAGACCTATTACACACCTCGAGCTCGCAGTCTCCTGCAAACGCCTGAAGGCACGCCTTTAATAACTGCAGTGTTTTAAACGCGCGCGCGTGTGTGTGATCGTCTTATTCGTAAGGAGAGGAAAGATGTGTGTGTGTGTGTGTGTGTGTGTGTTGTACATTACTGTATATAAATGCTGTGTTGTAGCTACTGCAGCTTTAAACTGCGGTTCAACAATCCCGAGAGAGAGAGAGAGACACAGAGACAGAGAGAGAGAGAGAGAGAGAGAGAGAGAGACAGAGAGAGAGAGACAGAGAGAGAGAGAGAGACAGAGAGAGACAGAGAGAGAGAGAGAGAGTTCAACTTCTGTTGGAAAAAAAACTGCCGCCCAAAAAGTGTAACAGATGTGCAAGCGCGCGTGCACGGTAGTGTGTGTGTGTGTGAGTGTGTGTGTGTGTGTGTGTGAGTGTGTGTATTATATATATATATGTCTTTCTCTCAACACTATATGTAGCGTCTCTGCATATATACATATCTAATATATATATATATACATTTATATATCCAATATATATTTATAATATTTCTCTCAACGCTATATATATATATATATATATATATATATATATATATATATATATATATATATCACGTATACATTCTGTATATTTTTACTGTAATTTTTTATTTATTCTATAAACATAATTTGTATATATTATGCATCAGGCTTCAGACTGTGAAAGGATGTCTAAACTTTTGCATAAGCTGATATATATATTTTTATACTTTTGCATAAGCTGATATATATATATATATATATATATATATATATATATAGTACATGCACAAATACATACACACACACACACACATATATATATATATAAAATCAATAATTAATATGTTTATATGCATGTATATAGGAGAGTAAGTAGTGTGTATAGGTTTGTGTGTATATCTGTTTGTGTGTGTGACAGAAGAGGAAACAGAGGCCCATGAGTGCACACACACACACACACACACCCTGCTCCCCTTCCTCCCTTTAATCGCTGCTCTCCTTCTCCTCCTAAAGTGTTTAGTCTCAGCCCAGTGAGCACTGCGCAGCGGAAGAGCCGCAGCAGCAGCCCAAAACACAAAGACACAGCCCCAGAAAAAAGACACACAGGATCCGCCAGGCGCACAGAAAGCGTGTGTGTGTGTGTGTGTGTGTGTGAGCGAGTGTGTGTGCGTTTGTGTCCTGTTTGTGCCCCCTGGACTCATCCCTCTGTCCCCCAACATGGACTTGGAGCAGAAAGGTCCAGCAGTGCGAATCGGACGCTCCGGTAGGGCCTGCATGCTTTTACTCTGCTTCCTAACTTGGGCTGCTTTCCTTCCTTCACTTACACCCAGCACTAACCTGCGGTCGGACTTACGTGCTGTAGTCGGGGTTCGGTAGACTTTAGACTTTCTGAACTTTTGCTTTGTGGTGTGAGACTGGGTTGGTCTGGAGATCTGTGGTAAATGGGCAGTGGGTACTATGTAGGGTAGGGTTGCTTCAACACATGGTGCTTTGAGCGATGCCGTAGAAGGACCACTTTTGGCACTTCTACAAAAAGGTTCTTCACCAGCGTAAAGGGTTTTTACACTCACATGTCTCTGGAAAGTGGTTCTTCTAAAGAACCATCTATAGCAACCTTTGTTTTCGGATTTGCAAACCTACAGGTCTGAATTTAGGGTTGAACGCTCTGGTTGGTCTGGTTCCTGGCTTGGACGTGGAGCTGTAGGACAAATCTATGCTTGGAGTAGAACTTTGCACCCTTAAACAAGAGGTTCTTCACAGGTTTCTTTAGTAAAGCCAACGGTTCTTCAGCTTGTGGTGATTCTCTTAATAACCTTGGAAGATTTGGTGTTCTTGGAGGTTCTCAAGACAGTGAAAAGTTGCTCTTCTTTACTATAGGGTTCTTGCCATTTGTTTGTCAGTTTTGGGGACGGGCTGAGAGCTGAAATCACTCTTGATGGACTCTTGGTCTTTGTTTCTGCTGCTGCTTAGATTTTTTGTACCATTTTTGTGACTTTTGTAAACCGTCCTCGCCCGAAAGTCTTGCTACTTCCGTGAAGTAACGGCTCAGGCAGAAGTACGTGAGGTTCAGGAGCTCCTCCTGCACTGACTCACTTCTAGAACTTCAGTGGAAATTCTGAGGACATCCAGCATTCTCGTTTTTAGAGCTTTTGGGGTTAAGATTAAGCGCTAAACCTCCAAATCGAGAAGAGTGAGCTGCAGCACAAGCAGGAACTTAGAGGGAAAAGTGAAGAACTCAGGGAACCGAGTTGAACAGGCGGCTTGACATCCTGCTTAACCTTTAGGATGTGAACCAGTTGAGGTTGGAGGAGGCCTGTAACTCGTCCAGTAGGCCTGGTTTTACCTGTACGGTGTAAACTTTTACAGTTTTACACTCTTGAATAAAAGATACCATCCAGGGTTCTTTGAGTGATGCTGTAGAAGAACCACCTTTGGTTCCATACTTTGGATGGTTCCATGTTTGGAAAAGAAGATGTCTAAGGGCTTGATAGATGACGGGACTTAAGTTCTTTTGACTTAAAGGTTCTTCACACTCAAACACCTCTTTTAGAAATGCGGCTCTCCGAGGAACCGTATTTAATCAGTTGCTTTGAAGGTTCTTTGCTGTGAAGGGAACCAAAAGTGGGTTTTCTTGTGAACCCTGTTTGAAAAAGTCATTTGAGGGAGCTCTGAAGAACCTTCAAGTAATGTAAAGGTTCTGTACTAATGTTGAGCTACTTTGTGGAAGGTCTGAAGAACCTTCAAGTAATATAAAGGTTCTGTACTAATTTAAGGCTTGTCTGTGGAAAGTCTGAAGAACCTTCAGGTAATGTAAAGGTTCTGTACTAATTTAAGGCCTGTTTGTTGGAGGTTTGAAGAACTTCAAGTAATATAAAGGTTCTGTACTAATTTAAGGCTTGTCTGTGGAAAGTCTGAAGAACCTTCAGGTAATGTAAAGGTTCTGTACTAATTTAAGGCTTGTCTGTGGAAAGTCTGAAGAATCTTCAGGTAATGTAAAGGTTCTCTTGTACTCAAGTGCTTCTTCCTATACCTGTGGTGAAGGTTCTTTAAACTTCAGGAAGGTTCTTCACACACATATCTAATTTCCAAAAAATGGTCCTCTACAGAACCACCTATCGAAAGACTGAAAAAAAACGAGTGGTTCTTCTGCAGCATCGCAGGCCGAACTGTGATCCAGCTTTTCCTTGATTTTTCCTGGTTGTGCTCCTGGAATATGAGGGGTGACCCGCACCTCAACCCAATGCTTAAATTAAAGAAGGACTGGGAGAAAATCGAGGCTGTTGATTGCTTGTGTTGTGAGCAGAAGGGTGCAATCGATTGACAGCGAAAAGTCTGTCGTGTGTGTGTGTGTGTACGCCCAGGCCTGTGAGTGTGTGTGTGTGTGTGTGTGTGTGTGTGTGTCGGACTGGATGGAAAATCATGATTAGCACTTTGGCTCCAGTCAGTTTCCCGTGCAGTATGCAACGGCGGCGGCTTCGCTGTGCAGAACACAAGGGGTTTCAATTCTACATAAAGCCACATTAGAAGCCACGTCAGCAGCACCTCTGAAGAACCCTGAAGGCTCAACAGCATGGGCCCATGCTAGTGTTGCTAACGTGAGCTATCCCCTATTGAAAGCCTTTTAATTAGTGCTAATTACCATAACTTCTAAGCAATGGAATTTAACCAGTGTGTTTTTTTGGTCATATTTGACCATATTTTGACATCTGAATCAGAATTTTTGGGGAATTTTAAAATTCTAATTTGGAGCACTTTGGAGCGACTCAGTCAGATCAGAATCTGTATGACTTTTACATCAGTCCAACCTCACATCTGTCATAAATGCACTCTGAGGAAAACTGACTTTTGGGCATGGGTGTCGGTTTAGGAGCGTCAAATCTGTAAAATCTAACGAACGAAGTTACTGCAGTTGAAGGCAACAAGTAAATGAAGCGTAGATCCCCAGTGGCGCATCTGGTTTACCATCCATTTACACCAGTTTTCTGCTAACACACGTGTGTCAGTCCAGCCCTGTTCGCTTATAGAGGTTTTTAGAGATGTTTCAGGGATATTACTGGCCTACAAACCAAACCACCAAAGCCTGCATAAGGGTTCTTAAGATGTTCCTTAGAAGGTCAAGTAAACTGACTTCCAAACCAGAGCTCTCAAAACAGGAGGTTGCGACCACTAGGTTCCCTAAAAACCTAACATAACATTTTTTTGGAAGGACTCTTCATTTGGTCTAGAACTTGATACATGATGAAGTCTTTGAAACCTCTCTAATCAGTTTCACTTTCATACATAGTTCTTTAGGCCCCCAAAAGTGGTTCTTCTATGACAGGGCTAAAAAAAAAAAAAACCTTCGTAGTATCTTTTTAATGAATAGCGTGGAAGGTTCTTCTCACAAGCTCCTTTCCAGACTTGGCTGTGAAGGGAACCAAAAGTGGGTGTTCTTATGAACCCTGTTTGAAAAAGTAATTTGAGGAACCTCTGAAGAACCTTCAAGTAACGTAAAGATTCTGTACTAATGTTGAGCTACGTTGTGGAAGGTTTGAAGAACCTTCAAGTGATGTAAAGGTTCTGTAGTAATTTAAGGCTTGTATGTTGGAGGTTTGAAGAACCTTTAAGTGATGTAATTCTACGCTATATTTTGACTGAATATCGTGAAAGATCTTCCTTTGGTTTTCTTAGAAATCTTTCAAAAGAGAGCGCTTTTTTGCATGAGTCACATGAAGGTTTTGAAGAATCCTCACATATTTTTTTAAAGGTTCTTGGAAGGGCCCTTAAATTGATAGTAGAGCCAGTTTCTTTAACAAACGGAACCCTAGGTTTATTATTTGGTTTCTAGGCCTAATGCACAAGCCGTTATGAATGATTTCATTCAGTTTAGTGTGGCGTCCCACAGGGTTCTGTTTTAGGGTTTATGAAGCTGTTGCTGATTGCTGTAGTAATGCAGCTGTGAGAGCGTAGATCTGCAGTGTGGGGGCCTAGGATAAAAGGGTTAAATGTTTAGATGGTTCTTCTCACAAACCCAACATTTTGGGTACCACTGCTTGGGGAACCACTGCAGTGCTCAAAGAACTTCAAGAAGTGTTTTTCTTTTTTATTATTGAGAGTGTGGAAGATCTACTTTTGGTTTCCTTAAAAATCTTTCAGTGTGAAGGTAAAGAACGTTTTTGAAGTTTGAAGAACCTTCGTCTAATGTAAAGGCTCTTGGAAGGACTCTTCCATTGATGATGACGTTTTGTCGATGTATGTTTTTAGGGAGCCAAAATTGGTCTGAAAAATCTAATAGCATTTTTTTGTTGGGTTCTTTCTCACATTTCCCTCAGGTGAATGGGTTCTAGAGCCCCTCAGAAAGGTCTGCAGTTGAAAGCACACTCTCTGCGTCAGTCTATCTTCTTTTCCACCAGTTTAAAGAGTCGCAAAAGCTCAATCTCTGTAAAATAAGTGCTTCTGTTCTCTACAGCCAGCAGCCAATGGTGCTGATGGAACATCTCACATATGTGAAGGTGTTGGATCACCTCCTACAGTGCTCATCATACTGTATGTTCAGATAGATCGACACTGTTGGGTTTATGGAACCTCTGGAGTGGAACCAACACGAAAAAAGTCAAAGTGACGAAATTTCTTCATTATTAAATTAAAAAATTGCTCCTCAGCCCTCATTCCTTTGAGTCTGAAGAACCTTTAAACAGTTTAAAGAACCTCCCCATGTGATGTGAAGGTTCTAGGAACAGCCCCTAAACTTATATATACCATCTTCAGATTATATGGAGATGTTAAACATGATAGAACCACATTTGGTTCCTTAAAGAAACACATGGACAAGAACACTTGGATCCCTCTGTAAAAGGTTTTCCACCAGTGGGAAGAACCCTTCAACCAGGCACTGGAACCCTTAAACCAGGCACAACCAGGAACCATTTAGGCATACAAGCTCTTCAATGAAAGAAGAAGGTTCTGCACACTCACTCATCTGCTTTACAAACAGGATTCTGGACACAACCATCCATTGGCAGGTTCTTCAAGGAACCGTAGAACTACTCATTCAGTTTTGAGATCTGAAGGTCTGGATTCCTCCTCATCCTCCTCTTCTACAGACAAATCCTCAACCTCTCAACTCCTCCTTCTTCTTCTCCACCCACTCCACGCTTTACCCGATCTGATTCCCCGTCTTCTTCTTCCTCCTCCTCCTCTTCCTCACTCCTGACCCGTGTAAATAAGTCCTCGCACCTCGCTCTTCGTCTTCTTCTTTAGTGCGGTCAGACACCGGTCAGTTCACCTCAGCTCTCTTAAAAATAAAGAGTACTTCAAAGGGTTCTCTGAGCGATGCTGTAGATGAGAAGAACCGTTTCTTTGGCCCGTAAGGAACCGGTTTTATGAATGAAAGCTGAACCTTTAAATGGGTGAAGAACCTTTGCATCAAGCGGAGCTTCTATACGCCTTTAAATGGTTCTCCAGACTCTGAATCTCGTTCTTAAAAAATTGCTTTTTTAGACTAAAAGGTTCTTTGTGGAACCAAAAGCAGTTTCTTCTATCGCAAATAAAAAATAAAAAATACAAATAAAAACTTTGCAGCTTTTTTCCCTATTATTAAATAAAAGAAAATAAATAAAGAGACAATTATTCATCCTTAGAAGCCCCGACCCATATTTTACAGATATTAATAGTTGGATATTTATAAATATAATCATTATTGTTATGTAGAGAAGATCGTTTCCGTACTTTATTATTATTGACAGTAGTTTCCTCGTTTTCTTGTGCACTTCTTATCTGACCTTCAACATGGTCGCACAACTGACCAATCACCCTTTTACCCTCTTTAAATTCTCCTTATTTCATCTCTCCGACCCTTAACCCCTCACTGGTGTCCAGAGGGCGAGTCTCGGGGTGAATTACTGCTGGAGGTTACATGGACTCAGCATTTGACGACCAGCAGCTTTTGCTGACTTTTAGAAACTTGATTAGCGAACGTGCACGAGCACCATTATTTTTGGGGAGATGACGATGACGACAGTGATGATGATGATGAGGAAGATCACTGTTGGGCTAAGTGAGGTTTGGACCTGCCTTTGTCACACGCACACACACACACACATTTCTGCACGGTCCTAATTTATTTATTTATTTATTTGTTTGTTTGTTTATTTATTTACTGGTTTAATGAAAGCTAACTTTAGGAGATATGGGTTTCTCGTGTGGTCACGCGGGCGTGTAATGCAGCTCCGCTGCTAGCTCACACGCGCGCGCGCGATTAAGCTTTAAAATAAATAAAGAAATAAAAATAAATTAGAAATTAAAAAAAAAAACAACAGGGAAACAATTTGCCTGTAAAAATCGCTGTGCTCGATTTATATAAACAAACAAACAAACAAACAAACTAATATATTATATTTACAAATGCCTCAATGCAGCAACTTGTCCTGATAAAACAAATTCATAAATTATTAAATACCTAAACATTTATTTATTCATCAATAAATTAGTAACGTTTCAAAAACGCGTCTAAACAATTGTCCTACAGTTTCAAATAATTAAATAAATAAATAAATAAATAAATAACAATTTACAAATGCCTGTAAAAATAAACAACAACAACAACAACAATAATAATAATAATAATAATAATAATAATAATAAATGAATAAATGAATGAGTGCAAGCTCGTTTTCCTTTTTTTTTTTTTTAGCCCAGCAACACAATTCTTGGACCACACACACACACACACACACACACACACACACACACTCCACCGAGCTTTCACTCTGTTAACTGTGTGTGTTTCATTCGCCGAGCGCTTCTCCGCGCTGCAGAACGAGTGTGTCTTTCTTTTGGTGTGTGAGTGTGTGTGCGTGTGTGTGTGTGTGAGTGTGTGTAGGTGTGTGTGAGAGTGTGTGGTTGAGGCCGTGATCAGAACAAATCACATACCAAACAGCAAGCCCACCACAAACACGGGCTTCATCATCATCATCATCATCATCATCATCCCCAGTTTAATAGTTCAGAAATATGAAGAGTGTTTGTTGGAGAAACACACTGTAAGGTCTGTAAATCTAATCATGTGGATTCTCCTGTTTCTGAACTGGACAGTTTATTATGGTGGGCTTCTCTCTGATCACACCTCATATACACCTCATATACATCTCCACACCTCCTAAACACCTCCACATATCCTATACACCTCCTATATACCTCCAGTCCTTTTATACACCTCCTATACATCTCCTATACACCTCCACGCCTTCTATACACCTCCACATATACCTATATACCTACACCTCCTATACAACTTCACACCTCCTATACACCCCATACACCTCCTATACACATCCTAAACATTCTAAACACCTCCTATACACCTCCACACCTTCTACACACCTCCTATATACCTCCACACCTTTTACACACCTCCCATATAACGCCACTCCTTCTGTACACCCCATACCTGCTATACAACTCCTATACATCTCCTATACACCTCTACATCTCTTATACACATCTACACCTTCTATAAACCTACTATACACCTACACCACATATACACCTACACCACCTATACACCTACACCTTCTATACATCTCCTATACACCTACACCTTCTATACACCTACACCTCTTATACACCTACACCTTCTATACACCTACACTTTCAATACACCTCCTATACACCTACACCTTCTATACATCTCCTATACACCTACACCTCCTATAAACCTTCAATACACTTACACCTCCTATACACCTACACGTTCTATACACCTACACCTTCTATAAACCTCCAATACACCTACACCTCCTATAAACCTCCTATACACCTACACCTCTTATACAACTACACCTTCTATAAACCTCCTATACACCTACACCTCCTATACACCTACACCTTCTATAAACCTCCAATACACCTACACCTCCTATAAACCTCCTATACACCTACACCTCTTATACAACTACACCTTCTATAAACCTCCTATACACCTACACCTCCTATACACCTACACCTTCTATAAACCTCCAATACACCTACACCTCCTATAAACCTCCTATACACCTACACCTCTTATACAACTACACCTTCTATAAACCTCCTATACACCTACACCTCCTATAAACCTCCTATACACCTACACCTCTTATACAACTACACCTTCTATAAACCTCCTATACACCTACACCTCCTATACACCTACACCTTCTATAAACCTCCTATACAATTACACCTCCTATACACCTACACCTTCTATAAACCTCCTATACACTTCCACACCTCCTATACACCTCCTATACACCTCCACACATCCTAAACACCTCCACATATCCTATATACCTCCTATATACCTCCAGTCCTTTTATACACCTCCTATACATCTCCTATACACCTCCACGCCTTCTATACACCTCCACATATACCTATATACCTACACCTCCTATACAACTTCACACCTCCTATACACCCCATACACCTCCTATACACATCCTAAACATTCTAAACACCTCCTATACACCTCCACACCTTCTACACACCTCCTATATACCTCCACACCCTCTACACACCTCCCATATAACGCCACTCCTTCTGTACACCCCATACCTGCTATACAACTCCTATACATCTCCTATACACCTCTACATCTCTTATACACATCTACACCTTCTATAAACCTACTATACACCTACACCACATATACACCTACACCACCTATACACCTACACCTTCTATACATCTCCTATACACCTACACCTCCTATACACCTACACCTTCTATAAACCTCCAATACACCTACACCTTCTATACACCTACACCTCTTATACACCTACACCTTCTATACACCTACACTTTCAATACACCTCCTATACACCTACACCTTCTATACATCTCCTATACACCTACACCTCCTATAAACCTTCAATACACTTACACCTCCTATACACCTACACGTTCTATACACCTACACCTTCTATAAACCTCCAATACACCTACACCTCCTATAAACCTCCTATACACCTACACCTCTTATACAACTACACCTTCTATAAACCTCCTATACACCTACACCTCCTATACACCTACACCTTCTATAAACCTCCAATACACCTACACCTCCTATAAACCTCCTATACACCTACACCTCTTATACAACTACACCTTCTATAAACCTCCTATACACCTACACCTCCTATACACCTACACCTTCTATAAACCTCCAATACACCTACACCTCCTATAAACCTCCTATACACCTACACCTCTTATACAACTACACCTTCTATAAACCTCCTATACACCTACACCTCCTATACACCTACACCTTCTATAAACCTCCAATACACTTCCACACCTCCTATACACCTCCTGGTAGCGAACAACTGGCAGTGAAACATGTCTTCACTGGAACAGTAATTATTAAATCTATTATTTCTATATATTTGTTTATATATACTGTCTATACACACTGTCGCACAAAAACAAACCTCACAACGGCAACTTTGCAACTTCAATGGAAGTCAAAGGAAAAATATTTTATTCCGGGTCATTTTGGAGCATTTCCATTGGTCAGTTAAACTGCCAGAGATTCACATCATGTCAAAAAGTAAAAAACGGCAAAAAAAAAATTAAGCAGCTCTTGTTATTTTTTCAAGCCACACCACGCAAGAGAGAGACGGAGCGAGATCCAGATAAGAGCAGCGCCTCCTAGTGACAGTGTTGGTGCAGGAATGTGTGTGTGTGTGTGTGTGTGTGTGTGTGTGTGTGTGTGTGTGTGTGTGTGTGTGTGTCCCAGGTCAGTGTTTTCCTGCGCTCTCACCTCACACACTCGCTTTAACCTCGCGCAAGGCGGAGGTGATACAGACAAACATGTAAATAAACAAACAAACAAACAAACAAACAAACGGAGTGAGTCGACCAGCAGACTCCGCCGTGCCTCAGTCAGTGTGATGTGTATGAGCACCGCACCTCCTTCCTATCTGCATTAGCTGTAGTAATGATCGCGCACGCGCTCATCGTCCCACCTGTGAAACAGAACCCTACCTGTGCTGCTCGCGGAACAGGGCTCGCGCTGACGGGTTTACACCTGAGGCTCAATAAGGACGCGCGCGCTGAAGTTGTTTACCTTCCGAAATAAACCACTACTAATAAACACCCCCCTCACTGACCCCACCACTGACCACACCACTGACCCCACCACTGACCACACCACTGACCCCACCACTGACCACAGGCACAGTTCGTTAGTCTGAGGCCCAAGTCTAAACACACAGAGAGAGAGAGGGGGGGGAGAGAGAGGTGTGGTTTTACCTGAGAAATGTTTCTAAAAATTATTTTTAAAATAATGTATTAAAATGTCACGTTGCAGCCCCTGAATTTAGAGCCATGATTTCATTCAAATATATTTACAATTAATATTCAACTTCACAGAACAAATTACAGCCGGAAACGTGAGACTGTTTATTTATTTATTTATTTATTTATTTATTTATTTATTTCTTGTCTTGTTTTTCACTCATTTTTAAATATATTTATTTTCTTACACACACACACACACACACACACACACACACACATTTATAAATATAATTATATAATAATGTATATATTATTTATTTATAATTCGTGTGCCGTTTTATTTACGTTTTTGTCGTTTATTTGTTTGTTTTCACCTCTTCAGTATTTTTATTTTTAATGTTTTAAAATATTATTATTGCGCTATTCTTTGTGCGTTATTTATTTATATATTTATATATATTTATATATATATTTATATATGTATGTATGTATGTATTCAGGCGGGGTTGGTGATGGGGACGCTGTCCTCACTGAGGTCCGCTTCTGTTAAACTTTTATTTTTATTTATTCTTTATTAATCAGTTCAGTTCTTTCGCTGTTTGTTCGGTTCTGGTGTTTAATCTGCGCTCCGGCTCTTCCTTACTGGGCCGGTCGGTACTGGCTCGGTTAAAGCCCGGCTGGGACTGACTGAACCCCCCCCTCCCCCCCCCCCCTCCTCCTCCTCCTTTTCTTTTTTTTTAATAATTGAAATTAAACAGCAGCTCTCCGGCCTCCGGGCTCCGGCCGAGCAGCCAATCAGCGTCGCCGCGGGCTGCGCGTGACCTGCTGCTGGCCGTGACGCCGGCGCCGCTGCGCCGTGATTGGCCGCCGCCTCTTTGATTGGCAGGCGGCCCGGCTCGCGCGGCGCGCTAAGATTCAGCGCTCTGGAGCTGCGCAGCGCTGTCCGCTCGCGAGCGCGTTCTGAGGGGGGCTCGCGCCGCGACCGTTGGACGCGTAACGGTCGGAGCTGCGGGGTTTGAATTTCTGAGGAGAAATCCGAGCTTCTCCTGAGGGGAGCTCTCCTACACTCCCCCCTACACTCTCTCCTTAACTCTCCTTAACTCTCCTTAACTCGCCTTTAACTCCAACTGGATACAGACACTCGACTTTAGGCGGCAGCAGCGACTGTTTCCCCTTCAGTGTTCTGGTTTGTTTTGGCTGTTTTATTTATTTTGTCTGTCAGAGGAGGAGGAGGAGGAGGAGGAGGAGGATGCTGCGCTCAGTCTTCCTCAGACGCCCCCCGGCTCCTGCCCCGCGGACCGGCTCTCGCTCGGAGCTGCTACCCGGTTGCTCTCAAATCTGATGGGACTTCAGACTAAAAGAGCGAAGAAACCCAACAGAACTGGCTGGTTTCTGAAATGATATTTTAATATTTTAATTCTGTCAGAACTCTTCAGGAGGATTTATCAGCTTCACTTTCACCCGTTTCTTCACCTTTTTCCCTCCTAATCTGGATCTTCTCCCGTATTTAGCCCGAAAACACTCCCTCGTTTTTTACCTTTTAATTATTTTAAATTATGACCGGTTTAATTTTTTAGACATATCTATAATACTTTGATAATGTTGGCTTTATTTGGGTGCGCGTGATTATTGTTATTTTGAGTTATTATTATTGTTGTTATTTTATTTCCGCGAGGCCGCTGTGAACTGGCTGTAATTTCTAACCCATGGAAATCCACTGCAAACACGACCCGTTCGCCGCGATGCACAGTAAGTTGAGCCCGGACACACGCACCGCTCCTCGGGCACGGCCGCTCGGCTGCCCCGCTGGCGCTGGAGGTGTGGGCTTATTAAAGCCGCCCTGCCAGCCCGTTGGGTCAATGGACGTTTTACACGAACCATGTGGGTCGAGCTGAACGTTGTCTAAACGTTTACCTGCGTTTGTATATTTGTGATTATGGATCATTACTGAGTCTCTGAGGTTCTTCTAAACAGTGCAGAGCTTTACAGGGCTGCTCGGGTCCACCCGTCAGGTAGGAGGTCTGGGTGTCTGTGCTGAGTCTGACTGGTGTGGCTGGGTTCTGGTGGTGTGGCTGGGTTCTGGTGGTGTTGACCCCAGAGAGGTAAGGGGTTGACCACAACAGGAAGCAAAAGAGCCCAAAGGCCAAGGGCAACAAGCCTCCACTGACCACCCTGTGGAGCAACATCTAGGGCTTCAGCTTCATGACTGCTGAGGCTATTACTGAGGTTATAACTGAGGTTATTACTGAGGTTATAAATAATAATGATAATTACTGGGTGTATAACTGCTGTGTTTATAACTGGACTATTATTTAGTGTATAACTGAGGTTATAACTGTAGTATTATTTAGTGTATAACTGCTGTGTTTATAACTGGACTATTATTTAGTGTATAACTGAGGTTATAACTGTAGTATTATTTAGTGTATAACTGCTGTGTTTATAACTGGACTATTATTTAGTGTATAACTGAGGTTATAACTGTAGTATTATTTAGTGTATAACTGCTGTGTTTATAACTGGACTATTATTTAGTGTATAACTGAGGTTATAACTGTAGTATTATTTAGTGTATAACTGAATTTATAAATAATAATGATAATTACTGGGTGTATAACTGCTGTGTTTATAACTGGACTATTATTTAGTGTATAACTGAGGTTATAACTGTAGTATTATTTAGTGTATAACTGCTGTGTTTATAACTGGACTATTATTTAGTGTATAACTGAGGTTATAACTGTAGTATTATTTAGTGTATAACTGCTGTGTTTATAACTGGACTATTATTTAGTGTATAACTGAGGTTATAACTGTAGTATTATTTAGTGTATAACTGAATTTATAAATAATAATGATAATTACTGGGTGTATAACTGCTGTGTTTATAACTGGACTATTATTTAGTGTATAACTGAGTTTATAAATAATAATGATAATTACTGGGTGTATAACTGCTGTGTTTATAACTGGACTATTATTTAGTGTATAACTGAGGCTATAACTGAGTTTATAAATAATAATGATAATTACTGGGTGTATAACTGCTGTGTTTATAACTGGACTATTATTTAGTGTATAACTGAGTTTATAAATAATAATGATAATTACTGGGTGTATAACTGCTGTGTTTATAACTGGAGTATTATTTAGTGTATAACTGAGTTTATTACTGAATTCATTGCTAATTTAGTACTGAGTTTATAATGGTGTTTATGGCCAAGCCTATAACAGTCTATAACCAAGCTTATTACTACCTTTATGACTGAGTTTATATATGTTTATTCGAACTCGTTTATTGGGCTGATTATAGAGTTTATTACTGGGTTTATTACCCATTTATTACAGTGTATTACTGAGCTTTTTAAATAGATACATTTGCGTATTGCTGAGTTTATGACTACATTTATGTGCTACTAGTTTATGAGGATTTGTGTGTGCTACTAATATTACTAATTAAATACTGCTAATTGTAGTAGTTAATAACTAAGTTATTACTGGTTTATGACTGGTTTTTAGTGGGTTGCGATCAGAAACAGGAGTTTTTCTGAGGCGAGATGTTCCTTTACGTGGTCACTCAGTCGTGACGTGGTGGTCAGCAAGGAGACCTCTCTCTCTCTCGTCTCTTTGTTGTTCCTTCTGTTTTCCTTTCCTTAATTTCCTTGGTTATGTTCTTTTCTTTCCATTTATTTTTCCTGCTTTCTGTTTTTATTCTGTCCTGATTTCTCTCCTCTGTTTTTACATCTTTTCTCTTTCCTTTCATTTTATTTGTTTATTTTTCTTTCTTTCTTTCTTTCTTTCTCTGTATGTTTTCTCTTTCTGAGGCTGAAACTAATCACTGAGAATTTAATCATCATCATCATCATCAAGATCAACACTATTATTATTATTACTACTACAAATATATATATATATATATTTATATTATAATTATGTCTGGCTTGTTTGTGGGAGTGAAATGCAGCAGCACTGTGAGCTCTCTCTGTCTCTCTCTCTCTCTCTCTCTCTCTCTCTCTCTCTCTCTCTCTCTCTTTCTGTGTGTGTGTGTGTGTGTGTGTGTGTGTGTGTGTGTCGGTGTTAGTGGTGTGGAAAGTGGAGCGAATCATGCTGCTTTTGCGCGTGTGTGTCACCAACCCTTACACTGATGTCACACCGGCCACAAACACACGATTTGGACGCTTTCCCACTAAAGGATCCACGCTGATTTAGCCCGGTGTGTGTGTGTGTGTGTGTGTGTGTGTGAGGGAGTGAGAGAGCGCGAGAGTTTCTCTCTGTTTACAGCAGTGTCTTTAGTCCAGGCTAAAACCTTGTGAAACGTTTGTGAACTAAGAGAGCGAGACGAGGTGTGAAGTGGTTCTAGCTGCAGTTCCAGTGAGAGGCCCTGCTGTGTGTGAGTGTGTGAGTGTGTGTGAGTGTGTGAGTGTGTGTGAGTGGTGCTGGTCCTGGTGTTAACACTGTATCGTTAGTACTACGCCCTTAAAAAACAAGGTTCTTCAGGAGTTCTTCAGGGGTTTTTCAGGGGTTCTTCAGAGGTTCTTCAGTCAAGGCAAACCTGTGACTGTGTTGGAAATGTTGTGTTGACTCCGGTTCTATAGGGCACTATAAATGGTTCAGAGACGGGCTTGAGGAAGGGCTTGAAGAAGTCAAAGAACCCACTATGCCATTACATACAAAGAGGTTCTTCAATTAAGGCCTTCTTTAAGGGTTCTTTAGTAAAGGCAGTGGTAACACACAACATCTTGGCAACAAAGAAATACCTGAATACATAAACGGTTCTCTTCCAGCTAGATGCCCACTGGTGTTCAGAGCTGTCACATCTCAAAGAACCAGTGTAATCCTTAATCCTTAAACGGTTCTTTTTTATATGAATCGGTTCTTTTTTATGATGACTCTATGAAATACCTCTCTATACTAACCATTAAAAAAGGTTCTGTATGGAAACAGAAGGGTTCCACTATTTACTCAACTCAAACAACAAACTCAAAAAAGTGAAATCACACTTTCAACTCTGTGATGATGTTTTACAGAACCTTTAAAATGGTTCTATATATCAGCAACAAGGAGTCTGTAATTGTCCTGGGTTCTTCAAGGGTTCTTTAGTAAAAGCAATGCCTCTAGGCTGCATAATGGTGGGATTCTCTATGGCGATTCTTTAAAGAACCTTTAAAAAGGTTTCTAAACCAGTGAACCCACCAGGCCACTAGGTTCGTTGAGGGTTCTTTAGTAAAAGCAGTGCTTCTAGGCTACGTAACAGCTTGATTGTGTTAGGAGTGCTGGTTCTTCTCTATGATGATTCTTTCAAATTTATTGCTATGAGTCAAAGAACCCTCTGTGCCTGTACAAAAAAGGGCTCTTCAATGGTTCTTTAGTAAAGGCAATGGTTCTAACATGAAACTATGGCAACTTGAATAATTATCAGAGTAATTCAGAACTTATTATATTAGTTAATTCGAGGTTTGTTGTATAACGATTCTTTAAAGATCCTTTTAAAAAATGGCTCTTGTAAAAAGGGGGCTCTTCAATGGTTCTAGATAAAACCTTGGCAAGTCAAATAATCACAGGAATAATTATTTTTAAATATTGGTTAACTATTGGTATATTAAATATTGGTTAACTATTGGTATATTAAATATTGGTTAACTATTGGTATTTTAAATATTGGTTAACTATTGGTATTTTAAATATTGGTTAAATATTGGTATATTAAATATTGGTTAAATATTGGTTAAATATTGGTTAAATATTGGTATATTAAATATTGGTTAAATATTGGTTAAATATTGGTTAAATATTGGTATATTAAATATTGGTTAAATATTGGTATATTAAATATTGGCTAACTATTGGTATTTTAAATATTGGCTAACTATTGGTATTTTAAATATTGGTTAAATATTGGTATATTAAATATTGGTTAAATATTGGTATATTAAATATTGGCTAACTATTGGTATTTTAAATATTGGTTAAATATTGGTATATTTAACTATTGGTTCTGCTGTATGATGATTCTGTGAAGAACCTTCAAAAACAATTTTGTATAGCACCCAAAAAAAAGGTTCCACTACATGTTCTGCCAAAAGAACAACTCAAAGAACCATTTGAATGTTTAAAGGGTTCTTTGCTTGGTTAAATGTTCCTTCATATTGAAGGAAAAACTGGTTCTTTAAAAAATCTTAAAAAAAAGAACGGCACCAGCAATAATAATAATAATAATAATAATAATAATAATTAGCAAAATGGTGAGTTCAGTTGTGTTACAGATCATCTGTTTATTAACATTTAATAATAAAAATAACAAACAAACAAATAAATAAACAAGTAAATAAACAAATAGGAAAAACACCATAACATTTCCTAGCAGATCAGCCTGGTTGTAACCCTGAGCCTTTTTATGCTTTTGTATTGTTGTTGGGCTGAGCCATGCTGTGTGTGTGTGTGTGTGTGTGTGTGTGTGCGCGAATGGAGGCTGCAGTGTGCTTTAATGTGTGATAAAGGATGAGAACGGAGGAGCGTCTCTAATCGGGTTGATTTTCTGGCTGGAGGAGCATGAATGTGTTTCAGTCTGTGTGTGTGTTTCACTTCCACACTACACTAAATCAATCACTGCTCCAGGAACACTTCCATTTACACACACACACACACACACACAGGGTACACAGCACATCCGACATTCTTCCCAAACAAATGCCTGCACACATACTGGCATACACACACCCTGATACAGACACATACACACATGCATGTCCACGCCCGGCCTGGACGGGCTGGTATGGAGAACGGCTCCCCTGTTGCAGTGCTGTACGCTGCTGTACGCTGCTGTATGTTGATGACGGGTGAAGAGCCCGAACAGGCCGCTCATGCAGAGTGAGAATGATCTGGACTATTGCACTGCGGATTGATTCCTCCTGGTTGCCAAACACAGAGGCCTGCTGGCTTAGAAAGCTTGTTCTCGGTTCGCCAGACGCCGCCGCCGCGGATCAGGTCTGCTTGTTAGGACGCAGGGAAGATAGAGGGCAGCTTTGAACGTTAGACCTCGGCCTAGCTCAGGGTGATCCTCCATTACAGCGAGTGTTTTAATGTGTGTTTTCATAAATAATTTAGCTGCCTGGGCCCTTTCTGTATGGATTACAGACAGCCCACGGAAGGAAGCCCTCCAGCACATGGCTTAACACCTTAAACAACGATTAAGGGAGTTTACACACACCGTTTACACACACCGTTTACACACACCGTTTACACACACCGTTTACACGGACGGCCTTGAAGCTTTTTTAGTTTTATGCCAGTTGAAGCTGTGCGACTTGTTAGCCTACTAAAAAAAAGACTGGGCAGATTTGAATGAGTTAGAAAAAGATGGAATTCCGCTTCGGGCAGCAGAGATTAGCCAGGCATGAGGACATATGGTCCAGCGGGCGAAGGCGCTTCCACTGTGACCCAGGGATCGCTGGTTCAAATCTCAGAACATGCTGCCTGCCATCAGCAGCCGGAGCCAGAGAGAGCACAATTGGCTCAACGGCTTGCTTTCTCTCCCCACATCACAACTTCCGTGTGTTGCTGGCCGGCACGGGCGTCTGCTAGACGATGTGCCAGAGCTGGATGCTGACTGGTGCCCAGTTCCAGAAGATTTGGTTGCCCAGTGGTGGCTGGGCTGGGCTGGTTGTGCCTGTGTCAGCTCTCACCCTCCCAGTGTTGGAAGCATTAAATGGGATGGGGGGGAAAGAACTAACGAGTGGTTCAAGGGGGTGATTTTATGAGGCACAGACCTCAGAGGCAGACATTACTGACAAATATGTTAATGACCATGCCTAGGATTTAGGTAACATGGGCAGCATGCTAAATGGTGATATTTGCACGTCACATCAATGATCTCATGTCACCGGTTGGGTAATTAAACCATGTTGGAGTGAGCACCCTGATCCTAGTATCTGATCTAGGCATTCCCACCTCCTAAAAAAACCCACTGACCTCGCTAGTTGATGTTCCAGCTCATATAAGGCAAGGTTCTTAATACTGCCTAATGGTTGGCCTGCCTGGTTAAACAGAAAGCCTCTTGCCGATGGTTTTCTAAATTTAAGAAAGGGTTCTATATAGCACCAGAACCCATCAGAACTGTAGAGAACTCCTTCTGCTGAGACATGACAGAACATATGGCAGAAACATGATGATTCACTCAAGTTGTGTCAGAGATGTCTGTTCCAATAGGAAACAAGCAGCTAACAAGCTTTATCGATGGGAGGTTTGCAGATACTGAGCATTTGCAGGACCGTAGTAATAGCCAGCATTCTGGGCTAACCAGTATGTGTCAGTCAGGCCTCAGTCAGAAAGCTAGGCGGCCTAGATTGGCCAGGAGAATCGCTTTGCACTATTTAACCCATTTTCAGTGTATTTTCTAGTGTCCGAAGGCCTTTACTGGCAGGACATTACTGGATTTATGGATACAGGCTAACCGCCCTGGACGTTTTGATCCTAATGGCTAAAGACGAGGAGAATTCCCAAGGAAAAGGTTGAATTAATGGAGAGATGTGGGAGGTAGAGTCTTGAAGAAAAGCACTACTGCAAAGCATTCAGCCACAGAACACACACACACACACACACACACCTCTGTTGTGGACGTGTGTGTTTGTGTGTGTGGTTAAATGTTTTATATTTCAGCTTGAAGCGTACAGAGACGTTTCAGCCCACAGAGAACTGACCTGTGAAAACTACCGATAGAAAAGCACTGGTTGGACCTAGGTGATCAAGCGATGCAAGACAGACGCATGAGAGGCAGAGAGGCTAATAACGGACCCGTGATAAAGAGTGACGGCTTGCGTGCTTTTAGAGAGTGAAGTGTGGACGAAAGACAGAAGCAGAAGATGACATAAAGGAGCAGAGTGATTAAAAAATTGGACCTAAGTGATCGAGTGATTGCTGATCTGAAGTGTTAAAATTACGTCTGCTTACGGGGAATCCAGTGTGGGCAAAAGAAGAAGAAGGGGATGAAAGGGAGAGGGAGATTAACAATTAATTGGACCCAAGTGATCGAATTTTGGACCTAAGTGATTGAGCGTTGGACCTAAGTGATTGAATGTTGGACCTAAGTGATCAATTGTTGGACCTAAGTGATCAATTGTTGGACCTAAGTGAAAGAGTGTTGGACCTAAGTGATTGAATGTTGGACCTAAGTGATCAATTGTTGGACCTAAGTGAAAGAGTGTTGGACCTAAGTGATTGATTGTTGGACCTAAGTGATCAATTGTTGGACCTAAGTGAAAGAGTGTTGGACCTAACTGAAAGAGTGTTGGACCTAAGTGATTGAATGTTGGACCTAAGTGATCAATTGTTGGACCTAAGTGAAAGAGTGTTGGACCTAAGTGATTGATTGTTGGACCTAAGTGATCAATTGTTGGACCTAAGTGAAAGAGTGTTGGACCTAAGTGATTGATTGTTGGACCTAAGTGATCAATTGTTGGACCTAAGTGATTGATTGTTGGACCTAAGTGATTGATTGTTGGACCTAAGTGATTGATTGTTGGACCTAAGTGATCAATTGTTGGACCTAAGTGAAAGAGTGTTGGACCTAAGTGATCAATTGTTGGACCTAAGTGATTGATTGTTGGACCTAAGTGATTGATTGTTGGACCTAAGTGATCAATTGTTGGACCTAAGTGAAAGAGTGTTGGACCTAAGTGATTGATTGTTGGACCTAAGTGATTGATTGTTGGACCTAAGTGATCAATTGTTGGACCTAAGTGAAAGAGTGTTGGACCTAAGTGATTGATTGTTGGACCTAAGTGAAAGAGTGTTGGACCTAAGTGATTGAATGTTGGACCTAAGTGATCAATTGTTGGACCTAAGTGAAAGAGTGTTGGACCTAAGTGATTGAATGTTGGACCTAAGTGATCAATTGTTGGACCTAAGTGAAAGAGTGTTGGACCTAAGTGATTGATTGTTGGACCTAAGTGATCAATTGTTGGACCTAAGTGATCAATTGTTGGACCTAAGTGAAAGAGTGTTGGACCTAAGTGATTGAATGTTGGACCTAAGTGATCAATTGTTGGACCTAAGTGAAAGAGTGTTGGACCTAAGTGATTGATTGTTGGACCTAAGTGATCAATTGTTGGACCTAAGTGAAAGAGTGTTGGACCTAAGTGATTGATTGTTGGACCTAAGTGATCAATTGTTGGACCTAAGTGAAAGAGTGTTGGACCTAAGTGATTGATTGTTGGACCTAAGTGATTGAATGTTGGACCTAAGTGATCAATTATTGGACCTAAGTGAAAGAGTGTTGGACCTAAGTGATTGATTGTTGGACCTAAGTGATCAATTGTTGGACCTAAGTGAAAGAGTGTTGGACCTAAGTGATTGATTGTTGGACCTAAGTGATCGATTGTTGGACCTAAGTGATCAATTGTTGGACCTAAGTGATCGAGTGTTGGACCTAAGTGATTGATTGTTGGACCTAAGTGATCAATTGCTGGACCTAAGTGATCGATTGTTGTACCTAAGTGATAGTGTTGGACCTAAGTGATCGAATTTTGGACCTAATTGATAGAGTGTTGGACCTAAGTGATTGATTGTTGGACCTAAGGGATCGAATGTTCGCCCTAAGTGGTTGAGTGTTGGACCTAAGTGATTGATTGTTGGACCTAAATGGTTGAGTGTTGGACCTAAGTGATCGATTGTTGGACCTAAGTGGTTGAGTGTTGGACCTAAGTGATCGATTGTTGGACCTAAGGGATTGAATGTTGGACCTAAGTGATCGATTGTTGGACCTAAGGGATCGAATGTTGGCCCTAAGTGGTTGAGTGTTGGACCTAAATGGTTGAGTGTTGGACCTAAGTGATCGATTGTTGGACCTAAGTGGTTGAGTGTTGGACCTAAGTGATCGATTGTTGGACCTAAGGGATTGAATGTTGGACCTAAGTGATCGATTGTTGGACCTAAGGGATCGAATGTTGGCCCTAAGTGGTTGAGTGTTGGACCTAAATGGTTGAGTGTTGGACCTAAGTGATCGATTGTTGGACCTAAGTGGTTGAGTGTTGGACCTAAGTGATCGATTGTTGGACCTAAGTGGTTGAGTGTTGGACCTAAGTGATCGATTGTTGGACCTAAGGGATCGAATGTTGGACCTAAGTGATCGATTGTTGGACCTAAGAGATCGAATGTTGGACCTAAGTGATCGATTGTTGGACCTAAGGGATCGAATGTTGGCCCTAAGTGGTTGAGTGTTGGACCTAAATGGTTGAGTGTTGGACCTAAGGGATCGAATGTTCGCCCTAAGTGGTTGAGTGTTGGACCTAAATGGTTGAGTGTTGGACCTAAGTGATCGATTGTTGGACCTAAGTGGTTGAGTGTTGGACCTAAGTGATCGATTGTTGGACCTAAGTGGTTGAGTGTTGGACCTAAGTGATCGATTGTTGGACCTAAGGGATCGAATGTTGGACCTAAGTGATCGATTGTTGGACCTAAGAGATCGAATGTTGGACCTAAGTGATCGATTGTTGGACCTAAGGGATCGAATGTTGGCCCTAAGTGGTTGAGTGTTGGACCTAAATGGTTGAGTGTTGGACCTAAATGGTTGAGTGTTGGACCTAAATGGTCGAGTGTTGGACCTAAGTGATCAAGTGATGGCGCTAAGCGATCGAGTGATGTAGCTAAGCAATCAAGTCTTGGCCCTAAGTGTTTGTGTGATGTTGGATCTAAAAAACAAGAGAGCATAAGATAGAGAGATATTTGGACCCAAGTGATCTAAAGGAGTAACAGAGGTCAGTGAGCAGGTGACTAGAAACTAGGACGACCAGTCAAGGCATGGACTACACAAGACCTCTGAAGATGTCCTGTGGTATCTGGCACCAAGACAAATATTAGCAGCAGATCCTATAA
The DNA here is from genome assembly GCF_030463535.1 of Salminus brasiliensis. NCBI lineage: Eukaryota > Metazoa > Chordata > Actinopteri > Characiformes > Bryconidae > Salminus > Salminus brasiliensis. The sequence continues at coordinate 3,355,547 of NC_132901.1, forward strand.
GCCAGTCCTGTAAGTTGTGTGGTCGGCGGGGCCTCCATGAGCATCAGTGAGCCTCGGGCACCCATAACCCTGTCCCTGGTTCACTGGTTGTCTTTCCTTGGGGCACTTTTAAGGACAGTAGGTACAGGTTAAAGACCTGCCTAATGTTTTGCTTCTTTGGTTCTTCAGGTTGGTTCTTGTCCAAGTGGCTCAGATTCCTCCGCTTGACCATTTCTCCTGCTTCCAACACCTTCATCACCCATTAGAACGGACTGTTTCCCGGCTGTCTAATATGTAGCTCCCACCTCTTGACAGATGAAGCCACTGGAAGCACATCATCAAGGTTATTCTCTTCGCCTCTCAGTGGTTTCATGTCCTCGGTGTTATGGCTGATCGGTGTATAGCCATCAGCTATTCTGGTCACTTCATCATGTCTTGAGGATCGGGATTAGATCTGGATTAGGCTGAGCCTCATAAAAACGCAGGTGTGAACACACCCAAGCTGCATTTAGACCAGATACGAATCCCATCGCTCCAGCCACATGTTTACAGCAGTGTGAGCACATCAGTCTCATGACCACAACCCAAACTCCTCCCACAGAGCAAACCTGCCTAATCTGCCACACATTGCAACTAACCAGAAACGCATGTGGCTAAAATCTGATCAGGATACACTCCAGATTACTAGTCACATGAAGCGACCAGCTGTAAACGAGCGAAATAGCCAGGCAGGAGGCCGGCACCGCTCGACTGCCACCGGACTGATGCGTGTCTGTGGGCTTGGTGTGTCTGGTTTGATACAACCCGCAGGGCTGTGTTTAAGAACTATTATCCCTGCAGGCTGGATTAGCTCATACACCACTGTCACAGTGTGTGTGTGTGTGTGTGCACATGTGTGTGTGTGTGTGTGTTCTCCTCTGAAGCAATCAGTATGTTAATATGACAGAGTAACTGGATTACAGGATGGCAATATTTAACACACACACACACACACACGCGCATGCATGGAACTAAGCGTAACACAGGATACGACGATAACGTAATGCTAGAGATTTGAGGCCTGCGCAACACACAGCATCGTAATACTCGCACATAATGTTATCGGACAGGTATGAACAGCGTTCCGAGAAGAGCCGAGGAGGATAAAGAGGGGAGTCGGAGTCATGTGAATTAAACAGCTTTCGGTCGGGCTTAGGCCGCCCAAGGTCGACTCAATACAGAGAGAAGAATAAGAAGGGAAGGGTTTATGTAATGGTGACAAACACACACACACACACACACATATACACACACACGCGCACATGCACGAGCACCGGTACGCAGCGACATGGCTGGACGAGCCACTCGCGAGGCGCTGAGGGTGAGAGTAGGTCATGTGTAATTCACTAGTCGGCCTCTAGGGGCACATATTATGAGCGAGGCAGGGAGGACAATGCATTACTGTGACCTTCAGGTCAAAGACAGACACCCCACAAAGGGATGAGCTGAGGGTATATTCAAGTCACACTCACAACTAATGAAATCCCTCTCTCTCTCTCTCTCTCTATCTCTCTCTCTCTCGCCCGCGCTATTGCTATCGCTATCGCTCGCTCTCTCTGGCACGCGTGAGTGCACCAATGTTACTCGACAGTAACCGACATGTAACCGAGTGAAAGTCAGCCACGTTGTCTTTACCTGCATCGGCTTGCCCCCGCTGGCTGTGAGAGAGAGCTATAATGTATGGCCAAAAGTTTGTGGACACCCCTTCTATAATGAATGTGTGAACCTATTGGTTTTATTTATAGAGGGGTCTATAAAGCCCCCCAGCATTGAGCTGTGGAGCAGTGTGTTCGGAACTGTGTTCTCTGGAATGATGGATGGTGGAGCTCCATCCAGTACTTTTGGGATGAGTTGGGGAGTTGGGGATGAGGAGGTGGGGTGGCGATCATCCAACATCCTGATTTCACTAACTTGCGCTTGCTCTAGCGAAGTCTAATGGAAAGCCTTGTTCCCTGGACAGCAGAGACAGTTACTTCAGATGTACTACACTACAATATTCTTGAATTCAGAAGAAACAGTGACTGGAGCAGGTGTCCCAATACTTTTTGCTAGAAAAGAAACTTAAAGCTATGCTGATGACGCATTTCTAGACCCACTTTTTCTCATTGTATCATCTGGGACAAATCTGGTTTCTTAAAAAATCTGTAAAAGGAGCATTATTGCATGTATGCAGAACACTGGGCCTTTTTCAAGTTCAGAGATCCTTCACACTCTTAGGAAAAAGACTATAACTTGTGACAGTAGAACCCGGTGCTTTATACAACTGTATTGTTTTCAAGGTTTTTTGAAGATCCATCCATTATAGACAAAAAACAAAACTCTAAGAAAAAATATTTTAACGAAATTTTCTTGTGAGGAAAGGTTTTCTTGTGAGGAAAGAAGTGTTTCCCACTCCTCCATGCAGAAGTCTTTCAGCTTTAGTTTTTAGACAGAGGGTCTCACGTTTTCCTGACGTCTCCTTCCTAGTGGGTTCTATTTCATTTTCGAGCTCTCCAGACCCTACTGCAGAAAAGCATCCCCAAACCATGACGTTTTCACCTCCATGCTACACAGGTCATATGGGTTCTTGAGTCTGGTTTACGCCAAACATGTCCTCTCTGTGTCCTAATAATTCAACTTTTTATTCATCGGTCCTAAGCACATTGTCCCAGATGTCCTGGTCTTGGTCTAGGTGTTCTCTGGAGAACTTTAGTCTTGATCTAATGTTTTTTTTTGACAGCAAGGGTTTCCTCCTTGCACACCTCCCATGAAAATCGAACGTGTGTTATAAAGACATTAGCTGAGTGTGTACTGAGTGTGTACTGAGTGTGATGACATTTAAGGATTGTTGGAGACTTTATTTTGTGGTCTGATGTTGGACTGAACTTGCTAGGTCGGCCTGATCTGGCCGTGTTGGTCAGTTGTTCCACTTATAAATGATGTAGCAGACAGTGTAACGGCTGATTACTAATTGTTCTGAGATCTTTTTAAAACCCCTTCCCAGACTCCTCTGCATCTACAGCCTTCTTAAGGGAGCTCTTAAGATCTGTCCGTTTTGTTTATTTGTTTTTTTCCTGTATGACCATCTGCTTTTGAGAAAAGCTAACCAACCAGCCAGTACATATGAAACCCGATCCAGTGATATAAACAGTATATAAACAATGCAGTTCATAAACAGAGCAATAGAGTGTAATAGTGTATAAACATTGTAGTTTAGTATTATAAGCATTATATAAACAGTGTAGTTTAGTATTATAAACAGTAACATAAACATGTAGTCAGTATAGTTCAGTATATAAACAGTATATAAACAGTATAGTTCAGTATTATAAGCAGTATATAAACTGTGTAGTTTAGTATTATAAACAGTATAGTTCAGTATATAAACAGTATATAAGTAGTAAATAAACCGTATAGTTCAGTATATAAACAGTTAAGTTTAGTATGATAAACAGTATATAGTCAGTATAGTTCAGTATATAAACAGTTTATAAACAGTATAGTTTTGTAATATAAACAGTATAGTTTAGTATTATAAACAGTATATAAACAGTATAGTTTAGTATATAAGCAGTATATAAACAGTATTGTTCAGTATATAAACAGTATATACACAATATTGTTCAGTATATAAACAGTATAGTTTAGTATTATAAACAGTATATAAACAGTATAGTTTAGTATTATAAACAGTATATAAACAGTATAGTTTAGTATATAAGCAGTATATAAACAGTATAGTTTAGTATTATAAACAGTATATAAACAGTATAGTTTAGTATATAAGCAGTATATAAACAGTATTGTTCAGTATATAAACAGTATATACACAATATTGTTCAGTATATAAACAGTATAGTTTAGTATTATAAACAGTATATAAACAGTATAGTTCAGTATATAAGCAGTATATAAACAGTATAGTTCAGTATATAAACAGTATATACACAATATTGTTCAGTATATAAACAGTATATAGACAGTATAGTTCAGTATATAAACAGTTTATAAACAGTGTAGTTTAGTATTATAAACATGTGCAGTTTAATACATATGACCCATAAGAACCTTCCTTTTCTGTAAATAAGTAACGTTACTTCACAAGAGAACCCAGTGATTGATTACTGCACAGGCTACGTTGTGCCATAACTTATTGTTTAGACATTTAAATCAATAAAAAAATTTACAAGCAGTTAAAGGACCTGTCGAATCACTTTCTGTTCCATATCACATACGGCTGTTTTCTCACCTGACACTTTTACTTCTCTGTCTCTCTGCAGGGCATGGAGGGGTGAATCAGTTAGGGGGGGTGTTTGTGAACGGGCGGCCCTTGCCAGACGTGGTCAGGCAGAGAATAGTGGAGCTGGCCCATCAGGGCGTGCGTCCCTGCGACATCTCCCGACAACTCCGGGTCAGCCATGGCTGCGTCAGCAAGATATTGGGCCGGTGAGGCTTATTTATATTCTATTGCTCATTCATAACCATTTCATCCAGCTCTTTTACATATGATCTCCTAAAAAACACTGGAATGTAATATATACATATTCATATTCATGAAGCTGGTGTTTAGTTTAGTGGACTCTCAGGTGGCGCTACTTCAGAGATATAGAGATATTTCTACACATGTGTGGACTGCCTGCAGCTTAAGTACTTTTTATCTCAGTACTTGTGATGAAAAACGATGCATTCATGTAATTATCAATTTAGAGTCATGTCTGTCAAGTTTGCCCCAAAGATGAAGATTACGTAATCCTGGAAATGAACGTAATTGAACTTCTTTTGGGATTTTATTGGAAGCTCATTCTGGATATTAATTCTGAATATGAATTTAATCTAAACTTCATTATAAATAATAATTTTATTATACATTCATTATGGGTATTGTTAGAGAAATGTAAATGTTTTAAAGCTTTATTCTTTATCCTGAACACCTCTAACATCAGATTCTTCAACAATCATCAGAATTATTACTGATTCATTTTTGGCACTTACCTGCAAACATTCACATACTGAAAACATTCATTAATAAAAAAGTATAAAAACAACGTAGTGGGTATATAAACCATATATAAACAGTAAAGTTCAATATACAAATAGTAAAGCTCAGTATATCAGTATATAAGTATAGTGCAGTAAATAAACAGTATATAAACAGTCTAGTTCAATATATAAAGAGCATATAAAGAGTATGGTTGTGTGTAAAAACAGTGTATAAACATGTGTAGTTTAGAATATAAACACTTTATAAACATTACAGTTCAGTATATAAACACTGTTGATCAGTATATAAACAGTATATAAAGAGTATAGTTCAGTATTATTAACAGTATATAAACTTTACAGTTCAGTATATAAACAGTATAGTTCAGTATTATAAGCAGTATATGAACAGAACAATTCAGTGTATAAACAGTGTATAAACAGTGTATAAACATGTGTAGTTCAGTATACAAAGAGGATATAAACAGTACACTTCCGTTTATAAACAGTGTATATACAATATAGTTATCAGTATTTACAGTAGTTTACAGTATTATTAACAGTATATAAGCAGTACAGTTTAGTATATGAACAATATAGTTCAGTTTTATAAGCAGTATATGAACAGACTAGACAAAAAAAACTTTTATATTACACAGTTTATAAACGGTGTATAAACAGTACAGTTCAGTATATAAACAGTGTATAAACAGTACAGTTCAGAATATAAACAGTGTATAAACAGTACAGTTCAGAATATAAACAGTATATAAACAGTACAGTTCAGAATATAAACAGTGTATAAACAGTACAGTTCAGTATATAAACTGTATAACAGTACAGTTCAGAATATAAACAGTGTATAAACAGTACAGTTCAGTATATAAACAGTGTATAAACAGTACAGTTCAGTATGTAAACAGTGTATAAACAGTACAGTTCAGAATATAAACAGTGTATAAACAGTACAGTTCAGTATAAACAGTGTATAAACAGTACAGTTCAGTATATAAACAGTGTATAAACAGTACAGTTCAGTATATAAACAGTGTATAAACAGTACAGTTCAGAATATAAACAGTGTATAAACAGTACAGTTCAGTATATAAACAGTGTATAAACAGTACAGTTCAGTATATAAACAGTGTATAAACAGTACAGTTCAGTATGTAAACAGTGTATAAACAGTACAGTGCAGTATATAAACAGTGTATAAACAGTACAGTGCAGTATATAAACAGTACAGTGCAGTATATAAACAGTGTATAAACAGTACAGTGCAGTATATAAACAGTGTATAAACAGTACAGTGCAGTATATAAACAGTACAGTGCAGTATATAAACAGTGTATAAACAGTACAGTGCAGTATATAAACAGTGTATAAACAGTACAGTTCAGTATATAAACAGTGTATAAACAGTACAGTGCAGTATATAAACAGTACAGTGCAGTATATAAACAGTGTATAAACAGTACAGTGCAGTATATAAACAGTGTATAAACAGTACAGTGCAGTATATAAACAGTACAGTGCAGTATATAAACAGTGTATAAACAGTACAGTGCAGTATATAAACAGTACAGTTCAGAATATAAACAGTGTATAAACAGTACAGTTCAGAATATAAACAGTGTATAAACAGTACAGTGCAGTATATAAACAGTGTATAAACAGTACAGTTCAGAATATAAACAGTGTATAAACAGTACAGTGCAGTATATAAACAGTGTATAAACAGTACAGTTCAGAATATAAACAGTGTATAAACAGTACAGTTCAGTATATAAACAGTGTATAAACAGTACAGTTCAGTATATAAACAGTGTATAAACAGTACAGTTCAGTATATAAAAGTATATAATCAGTACAATTCAGTATATAAACAGTGTATAAACAGTACAGTTCAGTATATAAAAGTATATAAACAGTACAGTTCAGAATATAAACAGTGTATAAACAGTACAGTTCAGTATATAAACAGTGTATAAACAGTACAGTTCAGAATATAAACAGTGTATAAACAGTACAGTTCAGTATATAAAAGTATATAATCAGTACAATTCAGTATATAAACAGTGTATAAACAGTACAGTTCAGTATATAAAAGTATATAAACAGTACAGTTCAGAATATAAACAGTGTATAAACAGTACAGTTCAGAATATAAACAGTATATAAACAG